>NW_025745944.1:73362-95862 GCF_021184085.1 Oncorhynchus gorbuscha | reverse complement strand
CCACACCACACAACCAGACTAACAGTCACCATGGTGACCGACCACTATGGAAGCCAAACAGGACTGTCGCCGCCATGATTTTAAAGCGGTGACTCTGACTCAGCTCTTTGTGACAGGGTGAGCTGCGGTGGCCGGCGTTGGGAGAAAGGGGGAGAGAGAGGAGAAAAGGACAGAGGAGGAGCAGAGAGAAAAGGAGATGTAAATGCCAGATATCAGAACAATGCTGTGTTACAGAAGGCTGACAGAGCCCCGCTGCAGTTGCAGGACAAAGCAGGACCTTCCAGACCCGATCAGCCTGAGAGAGGTAAGAAACCTGGTCATCCCAGTCAATTCAATTAAATATAAAGGGCTTTATTGGCATGAAATAGTTCTACATATTGTAAATGTTACTAAAAAGCACTGAGAAAGTGAGCAACGTTATTCACTCACAGACACCTCATACAGCCACACAAGCATCATAGAATATTACCCCAACCAACACCCAGTCTCTGTCCTCCTCCCTTCCCCCGTCTCTCCCTCTCTCTCTGTCCTCCTCCCTTCCTCCATCTCTCCCTCTCTCTCTGTCCTCCTCCCTTCCTCCGTCTCTCCCTCTCTCTCTCTCCGTCCTCCTCCCTTCCTCCGTCTCTCCGTCTCTCTCTCTCTCTCTCTGTCCTCCTCCCTTCCTCCATCTCTCCCTCTCTCTCTCTCTGTCCTCCTCCCTTCCTCCGTCTCTCCCTCTCCCTCTCTCTCTCTCTGTCCTCCTCCCTTCCTCCGTCTCTCCCTCTCTCTCTCTCTCTCTCTCTCTGTCCTCCTCCCTTCCTCCATCTCTCCCTCTCTCTCTGTCCTCCTCCCTTTCTCCATCTCTCCCCCTCTCTCTGTCCTCCTGCCTTCCTCCGTTTCTCCCTCTCTCTCTGTCCTCCTCCCTTCCTCCGTTTCTCCCTCTCTCTCTGTCCTCCATCTCTCCCTCTCTCTCTGTCCTCCTCCCTTCCTCCGTCTCTCCTTCTCTCTCTGTCCTCCTCCCTTCCTCCGTTTCTCCCTCTCTCTGTCCTCCATCTCTCCCTCTCTCTCTGTCCTCCTCCCTTCCTCCGTCTCTCCCTCTCTCTCTGTCCTCCTCCCTTCCTCCGTCTCTCCCTCTCTCTGTCCTCCATCTCTCCCTCTCTCTCTGTCCTCCTCCCTTCCTCCGTCTCTCCCTCTCTCTCTGTCCTCCTCCCTTCCTCCATCTCTCCCTCTCTCTCTGTCCTCCTCCATCTCTCCCTCTCTCTCTGTCTTCCTGCCTTCCTCCATCTCTCCTTCTCTCTCTGTCCTCCATCTCTCCCTCTCTCTCTGTCCTCCTCCCTTCCTCCGTCTCTCCCTCTCTCTCTGTCCTCCTGCCTTCCTCCATTTCTCCGTCTCTCTCTGTCCTCCTCCCTTCCTCCATCTCTCCCTCTCTCTCTGTCCTCCATCTCTCCCTCTCTCTCTGTCCTCCTCCCTTCCTCCATCTCTCCCTCTCTCTCTGTCCTCCTGCCTTCCTCCGTTTCTCCCTCTCTCTCTGTCCTCCTCCCTTCCTCCGTCTCCCTCTCTCTCTCTCTCTCTCTCTCTCTCTCTCTGTCCTTCACCTCCTCCTTCTCTCTCTCTCTCTGTCCTTCACCCCCTCCTTCTCTATCTCTCTCTCTGTCTTCCTGCCTTCCTCCATCTCTCCTTCTCTCTCTGTCCTCCATCTCTCCCTCTCTCTCTGTCCTCCTCCCTTCCTCCATCTCTCCCTCTCTCTCTGTCCTCCTCCCTTCCTCCGTCTCTCCCTCTCTCTCTCTCTGTCCTCCTCCCTTCCTCCGTCTCTCCCTCTCTCTCTCTCTGTCCTCCTCCCTTCCTCCATCTCTCCCTCTCTCTCTCTCTGTCCTCCTCCCTTCCTCCGTCTCTCCCTCTCCCTCTCTCTCTCTCTGTCCTCCTCCCTTCCTCCGTCTCTCCCTCTCTCTCTCTCTCTCTCTCTCTCTCTCTCTCTCTCCTCCTCCCTTCCTCCATCTCTCCCTCTCTCTCTGTCCTCCTCCCTTTCTCCATCTCTCCCCCTCTCTCTGTCCTCCTGCCTTCCTCCGTTTCTCCCTCTCTCTCTGTCCTCCTCCCTTCCTCCGTTTCTCCCTCTCTCTCTGTCCTCCATCTCTCCCTCTCTCTCTGTCCTCCTCCCTTCCTCCGTCTCTCCTTCTCTCTCTGTCCTCCTCCCTTCCTCCGTTTCTCCCTCTCTCTGTCCTCCATCTCTCCCTCTCTCTCTGTCCTCCTCCCTTCCTCCGTCTCTCCCTCTCTCTCTGTCCTCCTCCCTTCCTCCGTCTCTCCCTCTCTCTGTCCTCCATCTCTCCCTCTCTCTCTGTCCTCCTCCCTTCCTCCGTCTCTCCCTCTCTCTCTGTCCTCCTCCCTTCCTCCATCTCTCCCTCTCTCTCTGTCCTCCTCCATCTCTCCCTCTCTCTCTGTCTTCCTGCCTTCCTCCATCTCTCCTTCTCTCTCTGTCCTCCATCTCTCCCTCTCTCTCTGTCCTCCTCCCTTCCTCCGTCTCTCCCTCTCTCTCTGTCCTCCTGCCTTCCTCCATTTCTCCGTCTCTCTCTGTCCTCCTCCCTTCCTCCATCTCTCCCTCTCTCTCTGTCCTCCATCTCTCCCTCTCTCTCTGTCCTCCTCCCTTCCTCCATCTCTCCCTCTCTCTCTGTCCTCCTGCCTTCCTCCGTTTCTCCGTCTCTCTCTGTCCTCCTCCCTTCCTCCGTCTCCCTCTCTCTCTCTCTCTCTCTCTCTCTCTGTCCTTCACCTCCTCCTTCTCTCTCTCTCTCTGTCCTTCACCCCCTCCTTCTCTATCTCTCTCTCTGTCCTTCACCCCCCCCCTTCTCTCTCTCTCTGTCCTTCACCCCCCTCCTTCTCTCTCTCTCTCAGTTACCAGTTTTAGGAGTTGTGTCCTGTCCTGGTTCTTCCTGTGGCACCTGGTCTGGGTGGCTGTCATGCAGTTCTGTCACTTCCTGTTCATCGCCACGGTGAACCCCATGCTCAACCGGCTGGCCAACAGAGACCAGACCCTGGGTAAAAACTAACAGAAAAACACAACTACAACTATTTTTCTGCCTCTGTGTAGACTACTTCTCTAATTTAGTGGTTATCAATGCTGTTCTTTTCTCTCTTCCTCCGTCTGTCTCTTGTTCTCTATCTCTACCCCACCTTCTCTCTCTCTCTCTCTCTGTCTCTATCTCTACCCCACCTTCTCTCTCTCTCTCTCTCTGTCTCTCTCTGTCTCTATCTCTACCCCCACCTTCTCTCTCTCTCTCTGTCTCTATCTCTACCCCCACCTTCTCTCTCTCTGTCTCTGTCTCCACCCCCACCTTCTCTCTCTGTCTCTATCTCTACCCCACCTTCTCTCTCTCTCTCTCTGTCTCTATCTCTACCCCCACCTTCTCTCTCTCTCTCTCTCTGTCTCTATCTCTACCCCCACCTTCTCTGTCTCTCTCTGTCTCTATCTCTACCCCACCTTCTCTCTCTCTCTGTCTCTATCTCTACACCACCTTCTCTCTCTCTCTGTCTCTATCTCTACCCCCACCTTCTCTGTCTCTCTCTGTCTCTATCTCTACCCCACCTTCTCTCTCTCTCTGTCTCTATCTCTACCCCACCTTCTATCTCTCTCTGTCTCTATCTCTACCCCCACATTCTCTCTCTCTGTCTCTGTCTCTATCTCTACCCCCACCTTCTCTGTCTCTCTCTGTCTCTATCTCTACCCCACCTTCTCTCTCTCTCTGTCTCTATCTCTACCCCACCTTCTATCTCTCTCTGTCTCTATCTCTACCCCCACCTTCTCTCTCTCTGTCTCTGTCTCTATCTCTACCCCCACCTTCTATCTCTCTCTCTCTCTATCTCTACCCCACCTTCTCTCTCTCTCTCTCTGTCTCTGTCTCTACCCCCACCTTCTCTCTCTCTCTGTCTCTCTCTGTCTCTACCCCACCTTCTCTCTCTCTCTCTCTCTCTGTCTCTATCTCTACCCCCACCTTCTCTGTCTCTCTCTGTCTCTATCTCTACCCCACCTTCTCTCTCTCTCTCTCTGTCTCTATCCCCACCTTCTCTCTCTCTCTCTCTGTCTCTATCTCTACCCCCACCTTCTCTCTCTCTCTCTCTGTCTCTATCTCTACCCCCACCTTCTCTGTCTCTCTCTGTCTCTATCTCTACCCCACCTTCTCTCTCTCTCTCTCTCTGTCTCTATCTCTACCCCACCTTCTCTCTCTCTCTCTCTCTGTCTCTGTCTCCACCCCCACCTTCTCTCTCTGTCTCTATCTCTACCCCCACCTTCTCTCTCTCTCTCTCTCTATCTCTACCCCCACCTTCTCTCTCTCTCTATCTCTATCTCTACCCCCACCTTCTCTCTCTCTCTCTCTGTCTCTATCTCTACCCCCACCTTCTCTGTCTCTCTCTGTCTCTATCTCTACCCCACCTTCTCTCTCTCTCTGTCTCTATCTCTACCCCCACCTTCTCTCTCTCTCTCTCTGTCACTATCTCTACCCCCACCTTCTCTGTCTCTCTCTGTCTCTATCTCTACCCCACCTTCTCTCTCTCTCTCTGTCTCTATCTCTACCCCCACCTTCTCTCTCTCTCTCTCTGTCTCTATCTCTACCCCCACCTTCTCTCTCTCTCTCTCTGTCTCTATCTCTACCCCCACCTTCTCTCTCTCTCTCTCTCTCTGTCTCTATCTCTACCCCCACCTTCTCTCTCTCTCTCTCTGTCTCTGTCTCCACCCCCACCTTCTCTCTCTGTCTCTATCTCTACCCCCACCTTCTCTCTCTGTCTCTATCTCTACCCCCACCTTCTCTCTCTGTCTCTGTCTCTACCCCCACCTTCTCTCTCTCTCTCTCTGTCTCTATCTCTACCCCCACCTTCTCTCTCTGTCTCTGTCTCTACCCCCACCTTCTCTCTCTCTCTCTCTGTCTCTATCTCTACCCCCACCTTCTCTCTCTCTCTCTCTGTCTCTATCTCTACCCCCACCTTCTCTCTCTGTCTCTATCTCTACCCCCACCTTCTCTCTCTCTCTCTCTGTCTCTGTCTCCACCCCCACCTTCTCTCTCTGTCTCTATCTCTACCCCCACCTTCTCTCTCTCTCTCTATCTGTCTCTGTCTCCACCCCCACCTTCTCTCTCTCTCTCTCTGTCTCTATCTCTACCCCCACCTTCTCTCTCTCTCTCTCTGTCTCTATCTCTACCCCCACCTTCTCTCTCTCTCTCTCTATCTCTACCCCCACCTTCTCTCTCTCTCTCTCTCTGTCTCTATCTCTACCCCCACCTTCTCTCTCTGTCTCTATCTCTACCCCCACCTTCTCTCTCTCTCTCTCTGTCTCTGTCTCCACCCCCACCTTCTCTCTCTGTCTCTATCTCTACCCCCACCTTCTCTCTCTGTCTCTATCTCTACCCCCACCTTCTCTCTCTGTCTCTGTCTCTACCCCCACCTTCTCTCTCTCTCTCTCTGTCTCTATCTCTACCCCCACCTTCTCTCTCTGTCTCTGTCTCTACCCCCACCTTCTCTCTCTCTCTCTCTGTCTCTATCTCTACCCCCACCTTCTCTCTCTCTCTCTCTGTCTCTATCTCTACCCCCACCTTCTCTCTCTGTCTCTATCTCTACCCCCACCTTCTCTCTCTCTCTCTCTGTCTCTGTCTCCACCCCCACCTTCTCTCTCTGTCTCTATCTCTACCCCCACCTTCTCTCTCTCTCTCTATCTCTACCCCCACCTTCTCTCTCTGTCTCTGTCTCTACCCCCACCTTCTCTCTCTCTCTCTCTGTCTCTGTCTCCACCCCCACCTTCTCTCTCTGTCTCTATCTCTACCCCCACCTTCTCTCTCTCTCTCTCTCTCTCTCTCTCTCTCTCTCTCTCTGTCTCTCTCTGTCTCTATCTCTACCCCCACCTTCTCTCTCTCTCTCTCTCTGTCTCTATCTCTACCCCCACCTTCTCTCTCTCTCTGTCTCTGTCTTTCAGTGAGTCAGTACACCAATGCCTTTGCCTTCACCCAGCTCTGTGGGGTCCTCTGTGGTCCCTGGAATGGCCTCATCATGGACAGACACAAGGGGAAGCCACTGGCTCCAGGTGGGTGACATCATAGACATTAAGGGCAGGTGACGGTGTGGGCATTAGAATAAGATGGTGCTGCTATTGATAGACAACATTTACACACAGTCACAATGTTACCTGGTGATATGGTGCTGCTATTGATAGACAACACATAGTCACAATGTTACCTGGTGATATGGTGCTGCTATTGATAGACAACATTTACACACAGTCACAATGTTACCTGGTGATATGGTGCTGCTATTGATAGACAACACATAGTCACAATGTTACCTGGTGATATGGTGCTGCTATTGATAGACAACACACAGTCACAATGTTACCTGGTGATATGGTGCTGCTATTGATAGACAACACACAGTCACAATGTTACCTGGTGATATGGTGCTGCTATTGATAGACAACACACAG
Source organism: Oncorhynchus gorbuscha (assembly GCF_021184085.1). Classification (NCBI taxonomy): domain Eukaryota; kingdom Metazoa; phylum Chordata; class Actinopteri; order Salmoniformes; family Salmonidae; genus Oncorhynchus; species Oncorhynchus gorbuscha. The sequence continues at coordinate 89,429 of NW_025745944.1, read as the reverse complement.
TCACAATGTTACCTGGTGATATGGTGCTGCTATTGATAGACAACATTTAGAGACAGAATACAGACAATGAAGTTTAAACAAAGTTTTCATACATTATATACATTATATTATAAACTGGCTGGTTCGAGCCCTCAATGCTGATTGGCAGACAGCCGCGATATATCAGACCGTATTCCATGGGTATGACAAAACATGTATTTTTACGACTCTAATAACGTCGGTAACCAGTTTATAACAGCAATAAGGCACCTCAGGTTTGTGGTATATGGCCAATATACCACGGCTAAGGGCTGTACACAGGCACTCTGCGTTGCATCGTGTATAAGGACAGCGCTTAGCCGTGGTATATTGACCATTTACCTCAAACCCCCTCTGGCCTTATTGCTTAATTAGGTGTCGTTAGGTGGCCATTTTGTGAAGTAGTCTGGCCTGACTGCTGGCTGTGGATCTGCAGTTGCACTTTGTGATAACTGTTGATTGGTTGATACATTTATTGATTTCAAATCAAATCGAATTGATTTATTTTGCCCTTCTTACATCAGCTGATATCTCAAAGTGCTGTACAGAAACCCAGTCTAAAACCCCAAACAGCAAGCAATGCAGGTGTAGAAGCACAGTGGCTAGGAAAACTCCCTAGAAAGGCCAGAATCTAGGATGAAACCTAGAGAGGAACCAGGCTATGAGGGGTGGCCAGCCCTCTTCTGGCTGTGCCGGGTGGAGATTATAACAGAACATGGCCAAGATGTTCAAATTTTCCTAAATGACCAGCATGGTCAAATAATAATAATCACAGTAGTTGTCGATGGTGCAGCAAGTCAGCACATCAGGAGTTAATGTCAGTTGGCTTTTCATGGCCGATCATTGAGTATCTCTACCACTCCTGCTGTCTCTAGAGAGTTGAAAACAGCAGGTCAGGGACAGGTAGCACGTCCGGTGAACAGGTCAGGGGTCCATAGCCGCAGGCGGAACAGTTGAAACTGGAGCAGCAGCAAGGCCAGGTGGACTGGGGACAGCAAGGAGTCATCATGTCAGGTAGTCCTGAGGCATGGTCCTAGGGCTCAGGTCCTCCGAGAGAGAGAAAGGAAGAGAGAATTAGAGAGAGCATACTTAAATTCACACAGGACACCGGATAAGACAGGAGAAGTACTCCAGATATAACAGACTGACCCTAGCCCCCCGACACATAAACTACTGCAGAATACATACTGGAGGCTGAGACATGAGGGGTCGGGAGACTCTGTGGCCCCATCCAATGATACCCCCGGAGAGGGCCAAACAGGCAGGATTTTACCCCACCCACTATGCCAAAGCACAGCCTCCACGCCACTAGAGGGATATCTTCAACCACCAACTTACCATCCTGAGACAAGGCCGAGTATAGCCCACAAAGCTCTCCGCCAAGGCACAACCCAAGGGGGGGCGCCAACCCAGACAGGAAGTTCACGTCAGTTACTCAACCCACTCAAGTGATGCACCCCTCCTAGGGGTGGCATGGAAGAGCACCAGTAAACCAGTGACTCAGGCTCTGTAATAGGGTTAGAGGCAGAGAATCCTAGTGGAGAGAGGGAAACCGGCCAGGCAGAGACAGCAAGGGCGGTTTGTTTCTCCAGAGCCTTTCCGTTCACCTTCCCACTCCTGGGCCAGACTACACTCAACCATATGACCCACTGAAGAAATGAGTCTTCAGTAAAGACTTAAAGGTTGAGACTGAGTTTGCGTCTCTTACACGGGTAGGCAGACCATTCCATAAAAATGGAGCTCTATAGGAGAAAGCCCTGCCTCCAGCTGTTTGCTTAGAAATTCTAGGGACAATTAGGAGGCCTACGTCTTGTGACCGTAGCGTAGGTGTAGGTATGTACGGCAGGACCAAATCGGAAAGATAGGTAGGAGCAAGCCCATGTAATGCTTTGTAGATTTAGATGGTGAATAAGTCCTGGAAAAGCTTACAGCTGTAGTTAAAGATGGACTCCATTTATTTCAACACAGTAGACCCAAGCAACAAGCAGTTCAAATGAAAGTCGTAAGTATCTCAATCAACATTTCATACTCACCTACCTCTTTCTATGTCTTTCCCCTCCCTCCCTCACCTCTCTCCCACCCCCCTCCCGCCTCCCTCGGACACACTCTCCCTTCTCTCTCACCTTCTATCTCTCCCCAAAGGAGACGAAGCAAGAAGCCGACCTGCCCTCCTCTCTCTCCCTCTCACCTCCCTCCCTACCTCACCTCCTTCATTCTTTCTCACTCTCTCTGACACACTCTCCCTTCTCTCTCCCCCTCTCTCTCTCCCGAAAGGAGAGACAAAGCAAGAAGCCGACCTGCGCTCCTCTTCTCTCTCCCTCTTCCTCACCTCCCTCCAGTGCCTCCTCTTCTACGTCTGCGTCTCCTCTCCTCTCCTTCCTCTCCAGTACCTCACCTTCATCCTGCAAGTCCTCAACAGTGCCTTCATCTATGGTGGACACCAAGCCTTCCTCACCATCGCGTACGTTAACACTGTGTGTATGTGTGTTATGTCTCCTATCCTACAGCACCCCCAGCCCCACCATCACAATTTAACCCTACCTCGACCACTACTACTACTACACTACATTACTTACTTGCTTTTACCATCGAGGACCACTTTGGAAATAATCATTTTAATGAATACTTTCAAGTGATATCCTCTGGGTCCACATTGTACATTTTGTTGTATCTGTCTGTTACCCAAAATAAATTCAATTCAACAAAAGAAAACTCCACTAGTCATCCATTTGTTTAATCCGTCTGTCTTCTTCTTTTCCTCTCGTCTCCCCACCAGGTTTCCCGGCTGCCATTTTGGTAAGTTGTCTGGTCTGACAACATCTCTGTCAGCTGTGGTTCTGCTGCTCCAGTTCCCTGTTCTACACCTCATCAGAGAGTTGCTGCATGGAGACCCTATCTATGTGAGTCAGTCAGTCAAATTCTTTATCCTACAGAAAACAGTAGGGGCCTCATACCTGTGTAATAAACTAGGGTTATATACCTTTGAGTGTTTACCAAGCCTGTCATCGAGTACCCGTGTAACAGTATAATTTTAAACCGTCCCCTCGCCCATACCCGGGCGCGAACCAGGGACCTTCTGCACACTTCAACAACAGTCACCCTCGAAGCGTCGTTACCCATCGCTCCACAAAAGCCACGGCCCTTGCAGAGCAAGGGGATACACTACTTCAAGGTCTCAGAGCAAGTGATGTAACCGATTGAAACGCTATTTAGCGCACACCGCTAACTAAACTAGCCGTTTCACATCCGTTACACCCGCTGTTGTTCTACGTATTTGGTGTATTCCAGAACTAACTGTTTCAACTAGTGAGGGGCTTGGTGATGACTAGATTGATGGAATCAGATGTGCTAGAACTGTAATACATTAAGTAAGTAGAATGGCTGGAGTACTGGGGAGGATGTTTTGGGACCACAGGCTCTGCACAAGGGGGGCTCAATCTGTGTGTTCTTCTTCAACTCCTCTCCTCCAGGTGAACGTGGGTCTGACCCTCCTCACCCTCCTCACCTTCATCCACCCCCTCCACGTCCACCTCCACTGCCGCTCTCTAGCCAGTCAGAGGAGGGCTAGGACCGAACAGGAAGTGACAAACTCAGGGTCAGAGGTCACCTGCAACAGGCTGGTGGGGATGTGACGACAACCAACAACAGTAGTGGTGCGTCTCAATAGTCTAAAGTCGCTTCCTCTCCTTGTCTCCTTTCTTTGATAACATTGATCTGATAAAATTGGTGGAAAACAGGGTCTGTGTCCCAAATAGTGCCCTATCCCCTACATGAGGCATTACTTTTGATGGGCCCTGGTTAAAAGTAGTGCCCTATATTAGGGAATAGGGTGCATTGGGGCACAAACAGGTGCCTCTGTAGGATGCCTTCCCTTCGCCATCTTGCTTTCACTTGTCCGATGTAGGTGAAGAAGAGGAGACGAGGAGAGAAAGCATCTTTAGACTGTTGGGCTGCATCCAGGACAAGTGCCACTACATCATGGACATCGCCACTGACTGTTCAATGCAGGGCAAAGGAGGACAGTGACCAAAGTGAAGACCTACTGTAATGTGTGTGTTAACCTGTCTGATTGTAATAAAGAATACAACTAAACTGTGAAACAACAAAGTCCAAAGTATAGTTTAGGTTTGAATGGTCAAAATATCAATCACAATGGGTTAAATATGTGGCTCCCAAGTGACGCAGCGGTCTAAGGCACTGCATCTCAGTGCTAGAGGCGTCACTACAGACCCTGGTTTGATCCCGGGCTGTATCACAACCGGCCGTGATCGGGAGTCCCATAGGGCGATACACAGTTGGCCCAGCGTCCTCTGGGTTAGGGGAGGGTTTGCCCGGGGTACGCCGTCATTGGAAATAATAATTTGTTCTTAACTGACTTGCCTAGTTAAATAAAGTTGAAATAAATACAATTTATAAAACTCTAACCCTATATATATATATAAAAACTCTAACCCTATATATTAGGCGAGCCTGTCGAGCAGTTCTCAGCATGCGCCCCCAAAATTAAATGCAACTCTCTCATGTACTTACGTTAAATTGAATGCGACGTCATCACGTCATGTTGCATTATTATTGTAGACACAGGAACAGGGATTTGTTAACCGCTGTGATCTGGGGTTTAAACTACCCAACCAGGTGTCCACTTACAGGCTACAGTGTTTAAACATATTACAATTCAATATCGCTATTTTTCCCTTTAAAAATTGCCATTATCAATATCTAGCTAGCTAGGCTATTCTAGCTAGAATGTCGGAGACCGTAATGTTTCAGACGCAGTTGTCGTCCATCATGGAAGCTCTATCCACCGCCGCCATGGCGGAGATAACCAAACTGGTGGACGAGTACTCCGCGTTTTTACGTGGGGAACTGTCACGTAAAAAACACGATAACGAAATCCTGATGAAAAAGCTGAAAGTAGTTGAAAACCGGCACCGGAAAAGGACATCTACGATTGAACACGGCGGGGACGGAGTTGGCACTGTGCTGCGCGAGAGACTTTGGAACGGGGGTTCCCTACCGCACCACACGCCCCGTACGTGTTTATGTATTTAATTTGAAATGCTTGGAGATTTAAAATCGACAGTCGAAAATGAAGTAATGTGGTCCCTTCTCTTTCCATGCAGAAACCAACAGAGAACACAAACCCAACCCAGACTTTACGCAGCAGGGTTACAGCAGCGAGTGGAGTAATGGAACCGCGGCGCGGGCGGGACTAAGGACGGACGAGGTTGTGTAGCCGCACATTACACTTTTTTGTTTTATCAGCAGTAAAATAGTTAATCGTGGGCATGGCATTGGTATTATTTACAGCTGAATTATAAGGTATACTAATTTACATAAGGCTTGATAAAACATTGTCAAAAACAGGCTAATAGGCATGTATAGGGTAAAGGTATTCATGTATTACACAGGCATACATGCAACGTGTTTATGTAATTCGCCTCCCATTAACAATGCATTGATCACACTATCACCGTCTGTCCGTTAACAGACCACTGTAACAGACAAGACGGCTGAACCAGTTACCATCAAACAAGAGAGACTGGAGGAGGACGGCCCAGGGGAATGTGGTGCTCCAAACGAACTGAGGATGAATGGTGAGAGAGACAAACCACGTTTCCATCCACAGTTTTAATACAAGGAAAGTCATACCGAACTTTTATTTTATTTTTATCACGATGGATGGAAACAGGAAGTTTCGGTACAATCTTCTAAATGCCAAAAGATCATTTGTTCATTCGACATGGTGGGATCTTTTTGTCTGTAAAATGAATTGTGCGAGAAATGGAGATTGAAACGCCTCTGCGCCAATATTGAAATTATAACCGTCATATCGAGGTGAACTTGGAGTCACGTGATGATATGTTGTGTGTGCTACTCCCACTACGACTCGGGAAATCATGCAGTTTATTAGGCTACAGATGAAATAACATGATGAACTTCAGGGTGGTGCTGCTCCTTTCCGATTAATATCATTGGTCTGTTTCTCGGGATGCTTGACTGCCGTTTGACAAATATTCTAGCTCCATAATAATTTAGGTTTAAAGTTTATTTCCAGCAATTCTACACATTTTGTAATGGGGTGCAGAGAATATTTTGCCGTTTTTAAAGGTCATTTTCTAGCAATTCTTTACATTTTGCCATGTCTAATGTGTATTCATGTGATATTTGAGTGACTCAACAAAATCAATGGGCTAAAAAACCTAGCAAAAAAAATGTTTAGTTGATCTGGACGTTTCTGACAAGTTATAAATAGCTCTCTAAGGTACACAAGTGTAACGGATGTGAAACAGGCTAGTTAGCGTTTCAATCGGTGACGTCACTTGCTCTGAGACCTTGAAGTAGTGGTTCCCCTTGCTCTGCAAGGGCCGCGGCTTTTGTGGAGCGATGGGTAACGATGCTTCGTGGGTGACTGTTGTTGATGTGTGCAGAGGGTCCCTGGTTCGCGCCCGGGTATGGGCGAGGGGACGGTCTAAAGTTATACTGCTACACAATGACTGACATGACAAGAGGAACTGATGATGTACCACCTAATTTAGAAAAACACCTTGTGCATTCTACTGTTTCAAGTTGAAAGCCAGACTGAGTTCCTGCATTTTATCCGCAACAAGTCCGTTTGGTGGAAACACACCACTGGTGGGAAAATGTACATATTTTCTTATGCAGATTTGAGAATATTCACATTACATTGGATGGAAACCTAGCTACCGAGAGAGAAGGAAAGAGCTTAAATGAAATGAGGGAGGAAGAGAGGCCAAGTTCAAACATCCAGCCAGCAAAATGCAATATTTCATGTTGATAGTGATGATGATGATTGTGGTGGTGGTGAGGATGATGATGATGACATTGCCTTCTGTTCTCTATCCCGTGTTGTCCCCTCTCCTACATGTAAGCTCCTGAGCGTTCCACCACTCCACTGGTCACTCGGCAACCACATCCCAATGATCAGAGCAGTTTTGAGGAGGGCTGGGGGTTCCAGAGTACACCACCAGGGGGTAGAGATGAGCTCACTGACTCTATGGAACACAACATAGAAGTGGAACATAGAACTATGGGACACCACATAGAAGTGGAACATAGAACTATGGGACACCACATAGAACTGGAACATAGAACTCTGGACCATGACCTCAGTAGCAGCTCTCACTGCCTTGACCAGGAACAGCCTGTAGTAGTTGAGATCTGCCTCAAGAGGGAGCCAGAGAGCCCATGTCCAGACCTCAACCCACTACCGGGAGGAGAACCAGGCCTGGAGGTCGACCAGGGGGATCTGGGCCAAACGTACCCCGAGTATGCAGCACTGAACCTGGGGTACGGTGGCTACACAGACACCTCTGGTCTATTTTTCACCTACTCGTCAGAAAACCAACTACAACAACACACTTCCTCCTCGACAACGACCACAGACGATTACGCATCGTTCCCGGGGAAACACTCCGTCACCGTCATGCCCGGTCACCATGGAGACCAAACAGGAAATTGTGGGACTGTCAGAATTCGAGCTCCCCTCAGTAAAGAGAAGGAGGGGAGGTTCGTATGCAAACATTGTGGGAAGGGTTTCCCCTACATCAGCTGCCTTAAGCGGCACGCCCTCAACCACACGAGAGAAAGGACGCATCACTGCTCCATGTGTGGGCGGAGCTTCATCAGACCCAGTCACCTGAGGAGGCATGAACTGCTGCACACGGGGGTCCGACCCTTCGCCTGCGCACTATGTGGACGCCACTTCTCGCATGGTGCACACCTCCGAGCTCACATGAAGACACACACGTGATGGAAGTGCCCTGTGTGTGTGTGTGTGTGTGTGTGACGTAATTGACTTCTTGTTTTACATATGATCTAAGGTTTTATGTGGAAAGACTTGAACCAGTTTTAAAAGGGGGGATTCCACGTCAATTCAAGAGTTCAATACATACAGTAGACATCTGTTCTGTGGATTGGCCTTTATTGTAGCCTGCTGTGTTGCTAGGCAGTTTCTGAGTAAAATGCTGATGGTTGAGATAGCTGCTTTCATTGGTCAAGTTACTTTTTAATTCCAGAAGATGTATTTTATTATTGCTGTCAAATCATATTCCAAGTTTGTATTTCCATTTGACAATTAATGACATTATCATCAGAAATCCCACACAGAGCTGTTCTTAGGCACAACACGGAGTGTCTGGACACAGCCCCTAGCCGTGGTATATTGGCCATATACCACAAACCCCCGAGGTGCCTTATTGCTATTATAAACTGGTTACAAGTGTAATTAGAACAGGAAAAATGCATGTTTTGTCATACCCCTGGTATATGTCTAATATACCATGGCTTTCAGCCAATTAGCACTCAGGGCTCTACCACCCAGTTGATAATTAGATATAAGCAACTGGAGACAACTCAGCACCATATTTTGGTCCATGGCCATGGTTCCAACATGGCCATTTAGCCAAGTCCCCAATGCCTGGACAACGCTTGCGTCGCGTGCACCATGCAGCGCAGGTGGAAAGACAGACAGCGAATGGACAGGCACATCGCGGCGCCTGCGCGTAATGACGAGATTCTGTTTAGAGTTCTACCACAAATCAACGAGAGGATCGACATTAAACTATGTGGGATCATTAAACAAGGTGAGTGGCTGGTATATAGGCTAATATCGGAATGTATAGGCTACAGCCTATGTATGTATGTATGTATGGCATCGTTTTCATAGCCTACGATTTATGACCAATGCTGCATGGTTGAACTGTGGCCAGTGTAATAATTGTCATAAAAGTTGCTCTACCATAGCCATACACGTATTTATTGTTTTATGACAGCACCGTGTCGTATACTGGCCAACGTCCCGCCATAACCGAACTATTTTACTGTCTATTGTTAGGCGTTTTGGCACCATACTACAGATTGCGCGCAAAGAAAACACAGTAATGCAATGACCGCATGGCGGATTAGTCCGTAGCTAATCTGATGTGGTTTACCGTTATAGGGCGAGTGTACTGTGTCTGTTGTAGTCTTCCCCCACTGTAATGTAGGCTACAACTCAGTGCACATTCTCATACCATTAGCGGATGTATTACGCATTAGACCGTAGTCGATAGTCCCTAGACTGTATTATTCCGATTTCCGACCTTGTATTATAATTATTTATCCTTAAAGTGTTTGATGTGCACTATGCATTATTATTAATTGTTATTGCATTATTACACTTGCCACGTGTTGTGATGCCTCTTTATTTGTATATTTTAGGGGGAAGATGAACAATCGCCTCTCTCTCAAAGCAAATGACAGGATCATTTATGAAATGGCAACAAAGGAATGAACAAAAGTCATGAGTTACACACTGAAGAAAAGAGAGGGAAATAAACACAAAGTGGGCCGAAAGGAGAGGAAGTGAGAAAGAAAGAGGAAGAGAAACACATCTACAGACAGAGGGGTTATTAGAGCAACCGTTCATCAGTTTACACTGCAGGTTGAGAAACGTCTACAGACAGAGGGGTTATTAGAGCAACCGTTCATCAGTTTACACTGCAGGTTGAGAAACGTCTACAGACAGAGGGGTTATTAGAGCAACCGTTCATCAGTTTACACTGCAGGTTGAGAAACACATCTACAGACAGAGGGGTTATTAGAGCAACCGTTCATCAGTTTACACTGCAGGTTGAGAAACGTCTACAGACAGAGGGGTTATTAGAGCAACCGTTCATCAGTTTACACTGCAGGTTGAGAAACGTCTACAGACAGAGGGGTTATTAGAGCAACCGTTCATCAGTTTACACTGCAGGTTGAGAAACATTATTAGAGCAACCGTTCATCAGTTTACACTGCAGGTTGAGAAACGTCTACAGACAGAGGGGTTATTAGAGCAACCGTTCATCAGTTTACACTGCAGGTTGAGAAACACATCTACAGACAGAGGGGTTATTAGAGCAACCGTTCATCAGTTTACACTGCAGGTTGAGAAACACATCTACAGACAGAGGGGTTATTAGAGCAACCGTTCATCAGTTTACACTGCAGGTTGAGAAACACATCTACAGACAGAGGGGTTATTAGAGCAACCGTTCATCAGTTTACACTGCAGGTTGAGAAACACATCTACAGACAGAGGGGTTATTAGAGCAACCGTTCATCAGTTTACACTGCAGGTTGAGAAACGTCTACAGACAGAGGGGTTATTAGAGCAACCGTTCATCAGTTTACACTGCAGGTTGAGAAACACATCTACAGACAGAGGGGTTATTAGAGCAACCGTTCATCAGTTTACACTGCAGGTTGAGAAACACATCTACAGACAGAGGGGTTATTAGAGCAACCGTTCATCAGTTTACACTGCAGGTTGAGAAACGTCTACAGACAGAGGGGTTATTAGAGCAACCGTTCATCAGTTTACACTGCAGGTTGAGAAACGTGACAGAGGGGTTATTAGAGCAAATCAGTTTACACTGCAGGTTGAGAAACAGACAGAGGGGTTATTAGAGCAACCGTTCATCAGTTTACACTGCAGGTTGAGAAACACATCTACAGACAGAGGGGTTATTAGAGCAACCGTTCATCAGTTTACACTGCAGGTTGAGAAACGTCTACAGACAGAGGGGTTATTAGAGCAACCGTTCATCAGTTTACACTGCAGGTTGAGAAACACATCTACAGACAGAGGGGTTATTAGAGCAACCGTTCATCAGTTTACACTGCAGGTTGAGAAACACATCTACAGACAGAGGGGTTATTAGAGCAACCGTTCATCAGTTTACACTGCAGGTTGAGAAACACATCTACAGACAGAGGGGTTATTAGAGCAAATCAGTTTACACTGCAGGTTGAGAAACAGACAGAGGGGTTATTAGAGCAACCGTTCATCAGTTTACACTGCAGGTTGAGAAACGTCTACAGACAGAGGGGTTATTAGAGCAACCGTTCATCAGTTTACACTGCAGGTTGAGAAACACATCTACAGACAGAGGGGTTATTAGAGCAACCGTTCATCAGTTTACACTGCAGGTTGAGAAACACATCTACAGACAGAGGGGTTATTAGAGCAACCGTTCATCAGTTTACACTGCAGGTTGAGAAACGTCTACAGACAGAGGGGTTATTAGAGCAACCGTTCATCAGTTTACACTGCAGGTTGAGAAACGTCACACTCCTCGTGGGTTTAACCACTAGGCCTACTATTATGACAACTCGTGTTAGTGCGCTATGAACTCATTCTACTGCTATTATTCCTACTATGGCCACCACTACCACTTCAAGAATGAGTTGTTTGAAACGTCATAAAACGTGTCATCTGTAACTTCTTCTGATACTGCAAGTCATTCTATAGACAGTCTACTGTTCTTCTACATTTAGATTTACATTTAGGTCATTTAACAGAGGCTCTTATCCAGAGTAACACAAGTCTTCCATCCTAAAAAATACATTTAAAAAACTTGTTGAGAAGGGGAGTTAACCCGTATATTTTCTGATAAGTGCAGTTTGAATTGGAATGCCACGCCTTATCTCTCCCACCCAGCACTTCTTTCTAGTGATACAGCTACTTTTCAGCCAGACACTCTCAAATACTCAAAACAACTATCAAGAGGGATAGAGAGGGAGAGAGAGTGGGGGAGGGCGTATAGAAAAGTAAGACGAGTCAGAGGATAGAAAAAGGGTCTCTTTGAATACAGTCACCCACTAACCCCACATTAATAAGACAACAAGAACAGTCCTTTGAGTGACAGTTAAACAGGCAGCCAGTCAGTCAGAGCAGGGAGTCAGTCAGGCAGGTAGCTATCAGTCGGTCAGCCAGTCAGTCAGAGCAGGGAGTCAGCCAGGCAGGTAGCTATCAGTCGGTCAGCCAGTCAGAGCAGGGAGTCAGCCAGGCAGGTAGCTATCAGTCGGTCAGCCAGTCAGAGCAGGGAGTCAGCCAGGCAGGTAGCTATCAGTCGGTCAGCCAGTCAGTCAGAGCAGGGAGTCAGCCAGGCAGGTAGCTATCAGTCGGTCAGCCAGTCAGTCAGAGCAGGGAGTCAGCCAGGCAGGTAGCTATCAGTCGGTCAGCCAGCCAGTCAGAGCAGGGAGTCAGCCAGGCAGGTAGCTATCAGTCGGTCAGCCAGCCAGTCAGAGCAGGGAGTCAGTCAGGCAGGTAGCTATCAGTCGGTCAGCCAGCCAGTCAGAGCAGGGAGTCAGCCAGGCAGGTAGCTATCAGTCGGTCAGCCAGTCAGTCAGAGCAGGGAGTCAGCCAGGCAGGTAGCTATCAGTCGGTCAGCCAGTCAGTCAGAGCAGGGAGTCAGCCAGGCAGGTAGCTATCAGTCGGTCAGCCAGTCAGTCAGAGCAGGGAGTCAGCCAGGCAGGTAGCTATCAGTCGGTCAGCCAGCCAGTCAGAGCAGGGAGTCAGTCAGGCCGAGCAGGGAGTCAGTCCATCTCTCTCTCAGTCGGTCAGCCAGCCAGCCAGTCATAGCAAGGACTCAGTCAGCCAGGCAGGTAGCTAGCCAGTCAGCCAGCGTGTTAATCAGGGAGGATGCTGGGATGCGGTGGGGGTGGAGTGGGGTTGCGGTACAGGCTGACCCTGGCCACAGGGCTGGTGGAGTGTCTGTGTTTTGCCGGCGTGGTCTTCGGCTGGGCATCGCTGGTCTTCGTCCTGAAGACAGACGGATACTTCACTGACCTGTGTGTCAATCTGACTACTGGACCCAACAGTACAGTGGAAACAGGTGACTAGTTCAATGCTATTCAGTTCAATATGACATAGAATACAATAGTATAGATTGGAATGTAATAGAATACGAAGCACAGCTGAGGAGTTCATACTAGAAAACTGAAGGACCTGGATCTCTACTTCTATCTCTCTCTGTATTCATCTCTCTCTCTGCCCCATCCCCCCTTCCCCACGCTCTCTCTCCTCATCCATCCATCCATCCATATCTCTCTGTCTCTGACTGTAGTGGACAGGATGAACAGTTCTCCCTAATCTCTCTCCCCATCCCTCCATCTCTCTCTCAGACTGTAGTGGACAGGATGAACAGTTCTCCCTGGTCTTCATCATCCCTCCATCTCTCTCTGACTGTAGTGGACAGGATGAACAGTTCTCCCTAATCTCTCTCCCCATCCCTCCATCTCTCTCAGACTGTAGTGGACAGGATGAACAGTTCTCCCTAATCTCTCTCCCCATCCCTCCATCTCTCTCAGACTGTAGTGGACAGGATGAACAGTTCTCCCTAATCTCTCTCCCCATCCCTCCATCTCTCTCAGACTGTAGTGGACAGGATGAACAGTTCTCCCTAATCTCTCTCCCCATCCCTCCATCTCTCTCAGACTGTAGTGGACAGGATGAACAGTTCTCCCTAATCTCTCTCCCCATCCCTCCATCTCTCTCTCAGACTGTAGTGGACAGGATGAACAGTTCTCCCTAATCTCTCTCCCCATCCCTCCATCTCTCTCTGACTGTAGTGGACAGGATGAACAGTTCTCCCTAATCTCTCTCCCCATCCCTCCATCTCCTCCTGTATCAGGATGAACAGTTCTCTCTGATCTGACTGTAGTGGACAGGATGAACAGTTCTCCCTAATCTCTCTCCCCATCCCTCCATCTCTCTCAGACTGTAGTGGACAGGATGAACAGTTCTCCCTAATCTCTCTCCCCATCCCTCCATCTCTCTCTCAGACTGTAGTGGACAGGATGAACAGTTCTCCCTAATCTCTCTCCCCATCCCTCCATCTCTCTCACAGTTCTCCCTAATCTCTCTCCCCATCCCTCCATCTCTCTCAGACTGTAGTGGACAGGATGAACAGTTCTCCCTCTCTCTCCCCATCCCTCCATCTCCAGACTGTAGTGGACAGGATGAACATCTTAATCTCTCTCCCCATCCCTCCATCTCTCTCTCAGACTTCTGGGAATGTTCTCCCTAATCTTTTCCCTCCATCTCAACTGTAGTGGACAGGATGAATCCAGGCTTCATTGACTGTAGGGACAGAGTTTTCCTCCCCATCCCTCCATCTCTCAGACTGTAGTGGACAGGATGAACAGTTCTCCCTAATCTACATCCCTCCATCTGACATGGCAGGATGAACAGTTCTCAGTCTCAACATTTAAATCCCTCCATCCTCCTCTGACTATTTGGACAGGATGAACAGTTCTCCCTAATCTCTCTATCCCTACAGTTAATTATCTCCTAATCTTCATCATCCCTCCATCTCTCTCAGACTGTAGTGGTTCTCCTACATCCCTCCATCTCTCTCAGACTGATGAACAGTTCTCCCTGGTCTTCATCATCCCTCCATCTCTCTCTCAGACTGTAGTGACAGATGAACATTTAAAGTTATGGACAGGATGAACAGTTCTTCTCTCATCCCTCCATCTCTCTCAGACTGTAGTGGACAGGATGAACAGTTATCCCTGGTCTTCATCATCCCTCCATCTCTCTCAGACTGTAGTGGACAGGATGAACAGTTATCCCTAGTCTTCATTCCCTCCATCTCTTCAGACTGTAGTGGACAGGATAACAGTTCTCCCTAATCTCTCTCCCCATCCCTCCATCTCCAGACTGTAGTGACTGAACACTCTCTGACTGTAGTGGACAGGATGAACAGTTCTCCCTAATCTCTCTCCCCATCCCTCCATCTCTCTCAGACTGTAGTGGACAGGATGAACAGTTCTCCCTAATCTAGAATCTGTATATCCCTCCCCATCCATCTCTCTCAGACTGTAGTGGACAGGATGAACAGTTCTCCCTAATCTCTCTCCCCATCCCTCCATCTCTCTCAGACTGTAGTGGACAGGATGAACAGTTCTCCTCTAATCCCTCTCTCCCCATCCCTCTGCATCCCTCCATCTCAGACTGTAGTGGACAGGATGAACAGTTCTCCCTAATCTCTCTCCCCATCCCTCCATCCCTCTCTCTGACTGTAGTGGACAGGATGAACAGTTCTCCCTAATCTCTCTACCCCATCCCTCCATCTGACTGTAGTGGACAGGATGAACAGTTCTCTCTGGTCTTCACTGTCACCTCCTTCAGATGTCTCCTCACGCTCTTTATCTTTGACCGCTCTGTATTCCCCTCAGATGTGAGTCTCAACTACAGAAATCCAGGCTTTATGTACCTCTGTTTTTCCTGCCCTGGTCAGATGTCTCTACACCTCTTTATGTACCATTGCAAATGATTCTTCAGATGTCTCTTTAAACCTATAACTTCCTGACCTCTGACCAGTATTTCCAGGACATCCACAGAGTTTTATTTACACATAGTTAATTAATTACAATTCTTCAGTAAGTTTATACCTCAGATGTCTCTACACCTGACTTTGAGTGGGGGTACCATTCTGTTTCTCCCTCAGTTTTTGTATGTCTCTACACCTCTTTATGTACCTCTGACCCACTGAGATGTCCCCAGTCAGATGTCTCTACACCTCTTTATGTACCTCTGTATTCCCCTCAGATGTCTCTACACCTCTTTATGTACCTCTGTATTCCCCTCAGATGTCTCTACACCTCTTTATGTACCTCTGTATTCCCCTCAGATGTCTCTACACCTCTTTATGTACCTCTGTCTGTATTCCCCTCAGATGTCTCTACACCTCTTTATGTACCTCTGTATTCTCCCTCAGATGTCTCTACACCTCTTTATGTACCTCTGTATTCTCCTCAGATGTCTCTACACCTCTTTATGTACCTCTGTATTCCCCTCAGATGTCTCTACACCTCTTTATGTACCTCTGTATTCCCTCAGATGTCTCTACACCTCTTTATGTACCTCTGTATTCCCCTCAGATGTCTCTACACCTCTTTATGTACCTCTGTATTCCCCTCAGATGTCTCTACACCTCTTTATGTACCTCTGCTCTGTATTCCCTCAGATGTCTCTACACCTCTTTATGTACCTCTGTATTCCCCTCAGATGTCTCTACACCTCTTTATGTACCTCTTTATGTATTCTCCCCTCAGATGTCTCTACACCTCTTTATGTACCTCTGTATTCCCCTCAGATGTCTCTACACCTCTTTATGTACCTCTTTATGTACTCTGTATTCCCCTCAGATGTCTCTACACCTCTTTATGTACCTCTGTATTCCCCTCAGATGTCTCTACACCTCTTTATGTACCTC
>NW_025745944.1:0-72862 GCF_021184085.1 Oncorhynchus gorbuscha | reverse complement strand
TCTCTACACCTCTTTATGTACCTCTGTATTCCCCTCAGATGTCTCTACACCTCTTTATGTACCTCTGTATTCTCCTCAGATGTCTCTACACCTCTTTATGTAGATTTCCCTCAGATGTCTCTACACCTCTTTATGTACCTCTGTATTCCCTCAGATGTCTCTACACCTCTTTATGTACCTCCTCTGTATTCCCTCAGATGTCTCTACACCTCTTTTTATGTACCTCTGCTCTGTATTCCCTCAGATGTCTCTACACTCTTTATGTACCTCTGTATTCCCTCAGATGTCTCTACACCTCTTTATGTACCTCTGCTCTGTATTCCCCTCAGATGTCTCTACACCTCTTTTTACCTCTGCTCTGTACCTCTGTCTCTACACCTCTTTATGTACCTCTGTATTCCCTCAGATGTCTCTACACCTCTTTTTATGTCAGATGTCTCTCTTATGTACCTCTGTATTCCCTCAGATGTCTCTACACCTCTTTATGTACCTCTGCTCTGTATTCCCCTCAGATGTCTCTACACCTCTTTATGTACCTCTGCTCTGTATTCCCTCAGATGTCTCTACACCTCTGTATTTATGTCTCTACACCTCTGTATTCCCCTCAGATGTCTCTACACCTCTTTATGTACCTCTGTATTCCCCTCAGATGTCTCTCTCTTTATGTACCTCTGCTCTGTATTCCCTCAGATGTCTCTACACCTCTTTATGTACCTCTGCTCTCCCTCAGATGTCTCTACACCTCTTATGTACCTCTGCTCTGTATTCCCCTCAGATGTCTCTACACCTCTTTATGTACCTCTGTATTCCCTCAGATGTCTCTTCCCCTCAGATGTCTCTACACCTCTTATGTACCTCTGTATTCCCCTCAGATGTCTCTACACCTCTTTATGTACTCTGCTCTGTATTCCCTCAGATGTCTCTACACCTCTTTATGTACCTCTGCTCTGTATTCCCCTCAGATGTCTCTACACCTCTTTATGTACCTCTGCTCTGTATTCCCCTCAGATGTCTCTACACCTCTTTATGTACCTCTGCTCTGTATTCCCCTCAGATGTCTCTACACCTCTTTATGTACCTCTGCTCTGTATTCCCCCTCAGATGTCTCTACACCACTGGTACACTGATGGTTTCCTTCTCCAGTTCAGGTGAACATTGACTGTACATTATAACGGTTGTTATTCAATCAGAACAGCTCTTGGTGTTTGTGTATTTGATAAATGAACAAAGACAATCAATCAAATGTAAAGCTCTATTTATCCAGAGAGGAACCAGGCTCTGAGGGGTGGCCAGTCCTCTTCTGGCTATGCCGGGTGGAAATGATAAGAGTACATGGCCATTAAGGCCAGATCGTTCTTCAAGATGTTCGAACGTTCATAGATGACCAGCAGGGTCAAATAATAATCACCGTGGTTGTAGAGGGTGCAACAGGTCAGCACTTCAGGAGTAAGTGTCAGTTGGCTTTTCATAGCCGAGCATTCAGAGGTGGAGAGAGAGAGACACCGGGAGAAGGAGAGAGAGGGTTGAAACAGCAGGTCCTGGATAAGGTAGCACGTCAGGCAGACCAGCAGAAACTGGAGCAGCAGTACGACCAGGTGGACTGGGGACGGGGACCTGCAAAAGCATTAGGGAGAGCACATTCCTAGTGTTGGATGTTGGACGAGTAAATATTGATCCAGGCTGAAGTTGGCCTATGCTGTCTGTGTCTCTCTCTAATAGCTCTGTCCATGCTGCTGTTCCCAGCCCTGTCTTTCATCGCAGTGGGAGGTATATTGTTCCTCATCACAAACATACAGGTACAGCAGCATGCCACGACTCCTCAGTTTCAACACAGTTCCAGACAGGACAAACAGTATTCATTACATCTGTGTAACAGGTGTACGTCACACACTATTTTGTCTGTGTAACAGGTGTACGTCACACACTATTTTGTCTGTGTAACAGGTGTACGTCACACACTATTTTGTCTGTGTAACAGGTGTACGTCACACACTATTCTGTCTGTGTAACAGGTGTACGTCACACACTATTTTGTCTGTGTAACAGGTGTACGTCACACACTATTTTGTCTGACACATAAAACTGATATTTATTCAGTAAATACTGTATTTATACTGTGTACTATATGGACACTGTATTTATTCTGTGTACTATATGGATACTGTGTACTATATGGACACTGTATTTATTCTGTGTACTATATGGACACTGTATTTATTCTGTGTATTATATGGACACTGTATTTATACTGTGTACTATATGGACACTGTATTTATTCTGTGTACTATATGGACACTGTATTTATTCTGTGTATTATATGGACACTGTATTTATACTGTGTACTATATGGACACTGTATTTATTCTGTGTACTATATGGACACTTTATTCTGTGTACTATATGGACACTGTATTTATTCTGTGTACTATATGGACACTGTATTTATACTGTTTACTACATGGACACTGTATTTATTCTGTGTACTATATGGATACTGTGTACTATATGGACACTGTATTTATTCTGTGTACTATATGGACACTGTATTTATTCTGTGTACTATATGGACACTGTATTTATTCTGTGTACTATATGGACACTTTATTCTGTGTACTATATGGACACTGTATTTATTCTGTGTATTATATGGACACTGTATTTATTCTGTGTACTATATGGACACTTTATTCTGTGTACTATATGGACACTGTATTTATTCTGTGTACTATATGGACACTGTATTTATTCTGTGTACTATATGGACACTGTATTTATTCTGTGTATTACATGGACACTGTATTTATACTGTTTACTACATGGACACTGTATTTATTCTGTGTACTATATGGATACTGTATTTATTCTGTGTACTATATGGACACTGTATTTATTCTGTGTACTATATGGACACTGTATTTATACTGTGTACTATATGGACACTGTATTTATTCTGTGTACTATATGGGTACTGTATTTATTCTGTGTACTATATGGACACTGTATTTATACTGTGTACTACATGGACACTGTATTTATTCTGTGTACTATATGGATACTGTATTTATTCTGTGTACTATATGGACACTGTATTTATTCTGTGTACTATATGGACACTGTATTTATACTGTGTACTATATGGATACTGTATTTATTCTGTGTACTATATGGATACTGTATTTATTCTGTGTACTATATGGACACTGTATTTATTCTGTGTACTATATGGACACTGTATTTATTCTGTGTACTATATGGGTACTGTATTTATTCTGTGTACTATATGGACACTGTATTTATACTGTGTACTATATGGACACTATTTATTCTGTGTATTATATGGGTGGATGTATTTATTCTGTGTACTACATGGACACTGTATTTATTCTGTGTATTATATGGGTGGATGTATTTATTCTGTGTACTACATGGACACTGTATTTATTCTGTTTACTACATGGACACTGTATTTATACTGTTTACTACATGGACACTGTATTTATTCTGTGTACTATATGGACACTGTATTTATACTGTTTACTACATGGACACTGTATTTATACTGTGTACTATATGGACACTGTATTTATTCTGTTTACTACATGGACACTGTATTTATACTGTTTACTACATGGACACTGTATTTATTCTGTGTACTATATGGACACTGTATTTATTCTGTGTACTACATGGACACTGTATTTATTCTGTGTACTACATGGACACTGTATTTATTCTGTGTACTACATGGACACTGTATTTATTCTGTGTACTACATGGACACTGTATTTATTCTGTGTACTATATGGGTGGATGTATTTATTCTGTGTACTATATGGGTGGATGTATTTATACTGTGTACTACATGGACACTGTATTTATTCTGTGTACTATATGGGTGGATGTATTTATTCTGTGTACTATATGGGTGGATGTATTTATACTGTGTACTATATGGACACTGTATTTATTCTGTGTACTATATGGACACTGTATTTATTCTGTGTATTATATGGACACTGTATTTATACTGTGTACTATATGGACACTGTATTTATTCTGTGTACTATATGGACACTGTATTTATTCTGTGTATTATATGGACACTGTATTTATACTGTGTACTATATGGACACTGTATTTATTCTGTGTACTATATGGACACTTTATTCTGTGTACTATATGGACACTGTATTTATTCTGTGTACTATATGGACACTGTATTTATACTGTTTACTACATGGACACTGTATTTATTCTGTGTACTATATGGATACTGTGTACTATATGGACACTGTATTTATTCTGTGTACTATATGGACACTGTATTTATTCTGTGTACTATATGGACACTGTATTTATTCTGTGTACTATATGGACACTTTATTCTGTGTACTATATGGACACTGTATTTATTCTGTGTATTATATGGACACTGTATTTATTCTGTGTACTATATGGTATTTATTCTGTGTACTATATGGACACTGTATTTATTCTGTGTACTATATGGACACTGTATTTATTCTGTGTACTATATGGACACTGTATTTATTCTGTGTATTATATGGACACTGTATTTATTCTGTGTACTATATGGACACTGTACTATATTATTTATCTGTGTACTATATGGACACTGTATTTATTCTGTGTACTATATGGACACTGTATTTATTCTGTGTACTATATGGGTGGACTGTATTTATTCTGTGTACTATATGGACACTGTATTTATACTGTGTACTACATGGACACTGTATTTATTCTGTGTACTATATGGATACTGTATTTATTCTGTGTACTATATGGACACTGTATTTATTCTGTGTACTATATGGACACTGTATTTATACTGTGTACTATATGGATACTGTATTTATTCTGTGTACTATATGGATACTGTATTTATTCTGTGTACTATATGGACACTGTATTTATTCTGTGTACTATATGGACACTGTATTTATTCTGTGTACTATATGGGTACTGTATTTATTCTGTGTACTATATGGACACTGTATTTATACTGTGTACTATATGGACACTATTTATTCTGTGTATTATATGGGTGGATGTATTTATTCTGTGTACTACATGGACACTGTATTTATTCTGTGTATTATATGGGTGGATGTATTTATTCTGTGTACTACATGGACACTGTATTTATTCTGTTTACTACATGGACACTGTATTTATACTGTTTACTACATGGACACTGTATTTATTCTGTGTACTATATGGACACTGTATTTATACTGTTTACTACATGGACACTGTATTTATTATGTGTACTATATGGACACTGTATTTATTCTGTGTACTACATGGACACTGTATTTATTCTGTGTACTACATGGACACTGTATTTATTCTGTGTACTATATGGACACTGTATTTATTCTGTGTACTACATGGACACTGTATTTATTCTGTGTACTACATGGACACTGTATTTATTCTGTGTACTACATGGACACTGTATTTATTCTGTGTACTATATGGGTGGATGTATTTATTCTGTGTACTATATGGGTGGATGTATTTATACTGTGTACTACATGGACACTGTATTTATTCTGTGTACTATATGGGTGGATGTATTTATTCTGTGTACTATATGGACACTGTATTTATACTGTGTACTACATGGACACTGTATTTATTCTGTGTACTATATGGACACTGTATTTATTCTGTTTACTACATGGACACTGTATTTATTCTGTGTACTATATGGACATGTATTTATTCTGTTTACTACATGGACACTGTATTTATACTGTTTACTACATGGACACTGTATTTATTCTGTGTACTATATGGACACTGTATTTATTCTGTGTACTACATGGACACTGTATTTATTCTGTGTACTACATGGACACTGTATTTATTCTGTGTACTACATGGACACTGTATTTATTCTGTGTACTATATGGGTGGATGTATTTATTCTGTGTACTATATGGGTGGATGTATTTATACTGTGTACTACATGGACACTGTATTTATTCTGTGTACTATATGGGTGGATGTATTTATTCTGTGTACTATATGGGTGGATGTATTTATACTGTGTACTACATGGACACTGTATTTATTCTGTGTACTATATGGGTGGATGTATTTATTCTGTGTATATGGGTGGATGTATTTATTCTGTGTACTACATGGACACTGTATTTATTCTGTGTATTATATGGGTGGATGTATTTATTCTGTGTACTACATGGACACTGTATTTATTCTGTGTACTATATGGACACTGTATTTATTCTGTGTACTACATGGACACTGTATTTATTCTGTGTATTATATGGGTGGATGTATTTATTCTGTGTATTATATGGGTGGATGTATTTATTCTGTGTATTATATGGGTGGATGTATTTATTCTGTGTACTATATGGACACTGTATTTATTCTGTGTATTATATGGGTGGATGTATTTATTCTGTGTACTACATGGACACTGTATTTATTCTGTGTATTATATGGGTGGATGTATTTATTCTGTGTACTACATGGACACTGTATTTATTCTGTTTACTATATGGACACTGTATTTATTCTGTGTACTATATGGACACTGTATTTATTCTGTGTACTATATGGGTGGATGTATTTATTCTGTGTATTATATGGTATTTATTCTTATATGGGTGGATGTATTTATTCTGTGTACTACATGGACACTGTATTTATTCTGTGTACTATATGGACACTGTATTTATTCTGTGTACTACATGGACACTGTATTTATTCTGTGTACTACATGGGTGGATGTATTTATTCTGTGTACTATATGGACACTGTATTTATTCTGTGTACTACATGGACACTGTATTTATTCTGTGTACTACATGGACACTGTATTTATTCTGTGTACTATATGGGTGGATGTATTCTTCTTGGATGGATGTCCACAGTTGTTGAACTGTTGTTCGCTACCATAGGTTGGGAACCTGTTTGGCTCCCATCGTTCCACCATCATCACCCTCTATAATGGAGCCTTCGACTCTTCCTCGGCTGTCTTCCTCATCATCAAGGTATCACAGAACGCACACATACTGTAGCCTACAGGACAGAGGCCTCTGAGAGAAAAATGTTCTGCTCGTCAGGTTACTCGATAACTGCCTTAAAAAGGCCAAGTGTATAAAACAGATGAATTTGTATATATTGTAGATATATGCCATATATTGATTATATTGTAGATATATCCCATATATTGATTAAATGTGATTATATTGTAGATATATCCCATATATTGATTAAATTTGTATATATTGTAGATATATCCCATATATTGATTAAATTTGTATATATTGTAGATATATCCCATATATTGATTAAATTTGTATATATTGTAGATATATCCCATATATTGATTAAATTTGTATATATTGTAGATATATCCCATATTGATTAAATTTGTATATATTGTAGATATATCCCATATTGATTAAATTTGTATATATTGTAGATATATCCCATATTGATTATATTTGTATATATTGTAGATATATCATATTGATTAAATATATTGATTATATTTGTATATATTGTAGATATATCCCATATATTGATTATATTTGTACATATTGTAGATATATCCCATATATTGATTATATTTGTATTATATGTAGTCATGGTTGTTTAATAGCTATCCATTGGTGGCTGTGCTTATCCATCTCTCTCTCCCTCCGTCTCAGGTGATGTATGAAGGAGGGGTCTCCCTCCGCTCCTCCTTCCTCATTCTCTCTGTCTGCAGTGTCATCCACCTCCTCAGGACGTTCTTCCTCATGCCCAACACCCACATTCCCTACCCACTCCCTGAGGGCTTCACCTATGGGTGAGAACTATATCCAACTCCCACCCACACCAACTATCCACTCCCTGAGGGCTTCACCTATGGGTGAGAACTATATCCAACTCCCACACATACGACAGTATTCATCTGACCAGGCCCTATGATACATAATGCCATAGTATGTATGGGGGTTGTAGTTGTCACCTAGAGAACTACGACTCGCATAGGGCCTGGGGGGTTTCCAGACCATGGAGTGTTTCCTTGTCAGATTACTTGGGCAGGAAAAAGTCCTGTACATGTTCATAGATAAATGCTAAACGAAATTAAATCATTATTAGTGTTTGGCATTTAACAAATGGTATTGAATTGTTCGGTTAGTCTCAATGACATCCATTCATATGAGATGGGTGACCCTGATGTGTTCGGTTAGTCTCAATGACATCCATTCATATGAGATGGGGGACCCTGATGTGTTCGGTTAGTCTCAATGACATCCATTCATATGAGATGGGGGACCCTGATGTGTTCGGTTAGTCTCAATGACATCCATTCATATGACCCTGATCGGTTAGTCTCAATGACATCCATTCATATCAGATGGGGGACCCTGATGTGTTCGGTTAGTCTCAATGACATCCATTCATATGAGATGGGGGACCCTGATGTGTTCGGTTAGTCTCAATGACATCCATTCATATCAGATGGGTGACCCTGATGTGTTCGGTTAGTCTCAATGACATCCATTCATATCAGATGGGGGACCCTGATGTGTTCGGTTAGTCTCAATGACATCCATTCATATGAGATGGGGGACCCTGATGTGTTCGGTTAGTCTCAATGACATCCATTCATATGAGATGGGTGACCCTGATGATAAAACATATTTCATTATACTCTGATGCTTCCTTTTCAACAGCGTAAGCCCTGGAAAGTCCAACAGCTACAACGTAGAGGAGATTGAGAAGACGCGAGAGACGGGGATGACATCGGAGGGGGAGGGGCCAGCTGAGACCGACAACATGCCCCTACAGCCTGATGATGGGCAGCAGTCGGAAGACTCTGGGAAAGGTGTCGTTTGGCCAACTACAATCTTTAATCTGGCTGGGGAATGGAAGGTGCATTTTGTTGACTCAAATGTTCTCCTCTCTCTCTCTCTCAGTGGCCAGTTTCAGGAGCTGTGTGCAGTCGTGGTTCTTCCTGTGGCATCTGGTGTGGCTGTCTGTCATGCAGCTGAGACACTACCTCTTCATCGGAACACTGAACCCCATGCTCAACCGGCTGGCCGACAACGACTCAGCCCTGGGTAAACCACACACATGAACACACGCATGCACACACCAAAGCATAGGTTCATTGAATGAATCTAAATACTCCCCCCTCTCTCCCAGTGAGTCAGTACACCAATGCCTTTGCCTTCACCCAGCTCTGTGGGGTCCTCTGTGCTCCCTGGAATGGCCTCATCATGGACAGACACAAGGGGAAGCCTCTGGCTCCAGGTGGGTCACATGGCTCTAGCTTAGCAACAACAGGATGGTGTTCAATAGTGCTCAAAGTAGCTAAATGTTAAGCAATTAAAGACAAAAATGGGTATCCTTATTTGTTCAGGTAGTAGGCCTACCTTCTGTTTCAGTCTAGAATATATATTTTTTAATTATATTTCATGCCTCATGAGCATGGCCATGGTTCTGTGTGTGTGTGTGTGTGTGTGTGTGTGTGTGTGTGTGTGTGTGTGTGTGTGTGTGTGTGTGTGTGTGTGTGTGTGTGTGTGTGTGTGTGTGTGTGTGTGTGTGTGTGTGTCCATCATCATCATCATCCTCACCCAACCTTTCTCTCACATCCTCCCTCTATAGGAGAAACAGATAAGGAGGCAGACCTGCGCTCCTCCTCTCTCTCCCTCTTCCTCACCTCCCTCCAGTGCCTCCTCTTCTCCATCTGCGCCTCCTCTCCTCTCCTCCCTCTCCAGTACCTCACCTTCATCCTGCAGGTCCTCAACCGCTCCTTCCTCTACGGAGGCAACGCAGCCTTCATCAGCATCGCGTGAGTGAAAGCGGGATAGAGACAGATAGTGGGGGCAGATTAATAGAGAGATCTGACAGGAAGGAAATAAAAAGGAAGATTATAGAAGAAGGAACAAGGGACTCAAAAATAAAGACAATAGACTTGACATTCTAAAATGTGAAAATACAGTTGAAAGACTAAAGTTTTCAATAAAGGAAGGTGACTGAGTGCTCCTCATTCATACTTCCCTCAGTTGATGTCTTTCTCCATCCTGCCCTCTCTCACCAGTTTTCCTGGGGTCCACTTTGGGAAGCTGTATGGTTTGGTGATGTCTCTGTCTGCCGTGGTGTCACTGCTGCAGTACCCCTGTTTCGCCCTGGTCAAAGGAGCCCTAGGTGGAGACCCCTTCTATGTGAGTGGATCATACAAACATATGGTCACTAGATGACTAACCTCGTCCCCAGGCTCAGTTGCTATCGCGAGAGAGCCGGCAGGGTGGATGAGATTAGTACATGTACTGTGCTGTACTTGCCAAAAACTAAATATTTAACTGTCTTTGTTGAAGCTCATAACAAAAACCATGTAACTTGCAGTTGGCCTACTTTGTACACATGTAAGGTTAAGGCTACGCTCTCAAAAGGGCTGTCTTTGTCTTTCCTCCTCAGGTGAACATCGCTCTGACTCTCCTCACTCTACTGGCATTCATCCATCCAATCAACATCTTCTACCACTGCAGGAAACTGACCAATCAGAGGGAGGATATGGCCGGCGGTGCTGCCATCACATTGGCTGAGGCCAAAATGTAGGGCACATTACATGATGGTCCTGAGCCAAGGGAAACAGGAATTGTCTTATTTCTAATTGTTTAAAGGGAATATGTGAATATGTAAAATAATAAAACACTTTTTTATACTTATGTTTTACAGTAATCCCATATTCCATCAGTATGTTTTGTTGGATAGTTGTCAATAAAAATGATTATCCATTATTGTGTCCTCATTTTTAAGCATATTAAGTCATAGCAGACTGTCATGCCGGAAGTCGTCAATGAAAACAAACTGGTTTCCGGTTAAATTTAATCACTCAGTCCAAAACAAACCAGTTGGCGATCACATAAATTTAGGCTGATAAAGATTGGTATTCAAGGTTTTCGTCTCGTGTAGGCAAGAGTTGAAATTGCCGATGAACACCCAATATCCTGAGTTTCACAACAGCTTTAGAAATGTAGGAAAACACGTTTAGCTACAATTTTATTCCGAGTCGAAGGGTGGATGAAGTGATCTAGTTTTACACAACTTCAAAAACAACGGATCTTTACATATGTCAACAGAGGAAGTCGTGGTTTTATTTCCGTCCATCTCTGAAGTGCCGTTGGCACGTTTTATGGGTTCTCTGCAAAAAGCGTTACTGGCGGAGAGAATCAAGCTGTCGAAAAGTCAGGTCGCCGACGTTCTTACCGTGAAAGGTCCAGTACCGAGAACGGAGAGAGCAGAGTACTTCAGGTAGCGGCGGAAGAAGCTGAAAATGAAGATGTCAGTTACGACAACGATGGCACAGACACAGGTAGTTCATTCTACACACACTGAATCAATATAACATACAAAACATTGTCCAATATGTGTGTAGCTTACTGCTGTATAATTGATTGTAATCAAACACACAGTAGAGAACGTATTTTGATCAAGTTTGGGGGGGTACGTTTATGAAATGTAGCCCATAACAAGTTAGGAGATAAAAATCGGTTCAAGTTATTGCCAATGTTGACGGTTGGCTTACTTCCCCAACAACAACAGGTCACATGTAGACCACAGTGATACCAAAGCAGACTCAGATCCATCATACTGTGTCAGTGGATCAAGCCTCCACCACACATGCAGTCTGTGGCCATATGTTCAGGACAGGATGATGCACCTAGTGTCCACACGGGAGAGAAGCCTTACTCCTGCTCCGACTGCAACAAGACCTCCCAGACAGGTAGGAACTGGGTAGAAGTAGTAAGACATGATTTCATCTTGTGGTGAGAGTGATAGGCTCTTTGGAACTAGCTACTTTCAGTGCCAACCTACCCGTTCTGTTATTTTTATTGGTCGACAGGAATCTAACACAAACTACTACAGCTCCGCCTGCCGGGCACCGCCTGCCCGGGCACCTTCTTCCGTTCCGACGGATGCAAGCAACACATGCTCACCCACCAAGAGGACAGGCCCAAGCCATACATGTGCTCCCACTGCGGCAAATTCTTCTCCAATGCCACGGCGGTCGCCGCCCACGAGCGAGCAGCCGTTTCCGTGCTGTGAGAAGACGTTTGCGACCGCCGGTATGACGAAGGCGCACACCCTGTGTCACCTGACTGAGCAACCTCACCCGTGTCCCCAGTGTGACAATTTCTTCAGAACAGTGTATGATCTGAGTCATCAGCTGGTGACAAGGCCCTTCCTGTGTGAGAAGTGTCCCAAGGCCTTCAGGACAGCCAGGATTCTGCATAACCACAAGGTCAGTCAAGTTAGGTTGAGAGGACTGGTCCCTGGTTTTGCTGTCAGTGTACATGTAGGTAGGAAACACTGTTCATAAGGGTTTGAGGAAGTGTTGGAGAGATGTGGACTCCTGTATTTACTCTAAACAATACTACTGTTACTGTAATTTAATTATGCCAATGTGCTTTCATCAATTGAAAGCCCTTAATATATTTTGAGAATTTCTACGATTTTTTGTTTGTTAAAAATAGTCGCAGACCAGTCTTTCAATAATAGGTAATATAATTTATTCTCGGAGCGCGCTGACACTTAATCACAAACAGTTTATATACAGATCATGACATCATTTCATTGCTTTAACAGAATCCCCTCCTCTCAACCGGGACAAAGTGAGGTGAAAAGTTCATTCTAACTTACTAACACTCCCAGATAACTTTTGACCCCTCAACATTATCGATCACCACTGAACTGACAGTTTTAATTAACAGAAACCCTAGGAATGCACTCACTGCCTTATCTAAAATCCCCAGAGCTAAGTTTCTGTAGGGTCAATCATAGGCTAACGAACTTATGGGTTTCCACAGTCCACAACCCATTAGTTTCTTCCTAGTTGGAATGGTGTTCATTAACTTTAATTACTCCTCATCTGTGTCTCACAATCCCTTCTTATGAACTCATATTGTTCATCAGATATAATAAAACAGAGTATAAGTTTACTTAGTTACAATTCCATTTAAAATGATTTGTTCAGTCATTTAATCATCATTTCCCAACAACTACACACAATGGTATACTATAGGTATGCTTTGAACGGTTGTTTTTGAAATTCTATATTTTTTTGAAAAATATTGGCGTATAAAAGGACTGGCGATGAGAATAGCTAAATGGCGCCGTGAGAAACTCAACATTGTTCCCTGTATTAGGTCCACAACATGGAGGACAGTGACCACGCCTTTGAGGACTGCAACAAGACACCCCATCACCTGAAGCTCCGCTCAGACGACACGCCCTCCTTCTGTCCCGACCGTGGCAAGGGATTCCTCTGGCCCGACCGCCTCCACCGCCGTACCCACGTTACAGAGCCCAAGTCCGGGAAGATCCATGTGCCTGCGGGCGTTCACCTGGGAGTGACACCTTAATGTTGAGCACGGCATCGAACCGTCCACATTTACATTACATTACATTTAAGTCATTTAGCAGACGCTCTTATCCAGAGCGACTTACAAATTGGTGCATTCACCTTATGACATCCAGTGGAACAGTCACTTTACAATAGTGCATCTAAAACTTAAGGGGGGGGGTGAGAGGGATTACTTATCCTATCCTAGGTATTCCTTAAAGAGGTGGGGTTTCAGGTGTCTCCGGAAGGTGGTGATTGACTCCGCTGTCCTGGCGTCGTGAGGGAGTTTGTTCCACCATTGGGGGGCCAGGGCAGCGAACAGTTTTGACTGGGCTGGTCCACCCCCATGGGTCAAAGTTGAACTGTCATCTGGATTGGAGGCGAAGACTAGGACAGTCCAGGTCAAACCAAACCGCTTTCGTTCAGGTGTGAACCAACTGGATCAACACAGCTGTGACGAGGAGACGGAGACACACAGTTCCAGCAGAAGAGGAGGATCACAATGAAGAAGTCAGAGCAGTTTGGTGTTGAAAGAAGAAAACGTGTTCCCGTCTTATAGACTACTTCTGTCAGTGTCTAGTAGTACACACCAGCTTGTGTCAGGGAGTGCTGTAGCAGGGAATACAGGTCTAGGACCAGTTAGACTGCAGCTTGTGTCAGGGCCGGGGAGTGCTGTAGCAGGGAGTACAGGTCTAGGACCAGTTAGACTGCAGCTTGTGTCAGGGCCGGGGAGTGCTGTAGCAGCAAGAACAAGTCTAGGCACTGTTGTTAGAATGCAGTGTGGGTCAGCAGGAAGAACAAGTCCCAGGCCTGTGTTTATGATTGTTGCCAACCAGGGAGTGGGACAGCCTCTGACCTTGTTCCAGGCACCTGTAGTGAGGTTCACAACTCCTGGTAGAGTCACAGCACCATCTACAGGCCAAACAGCGAAACAACATCCTCTGTGACTCGTTTACATGCCTGTGGTATCATCCAAAGCAACACCCATAGCACCAGTATAGTATCCAAACCCATAGTAACACTAGTAAGTAAATACCTGACAAGTCTCACCCGTAGCAGCTAAACACATAGTAGCAGCA
This sequence comes from Oncorhynchus gorbuscha, assembly GCF_021184085.1. Taxonomy (NCBI): domain Eukaryota; kingdom Metazoa; phylum Chordata; class Actinopteri; order Salmoniformes; family Salmonidae; genus Oncorhynchus; species Oncorhynchus gorbuscha. The sequence continues at coordinate 58,378 of NW_025745944.1, read as the reverse complement.
CCAGTCACCTCCATGGCCAGACCTCACAACTATGGCAGCACCAGTCACCTCCATGGCCAGACATCACAACTATGGCAGCACCAGTCACCTCCATGACCAGACATCACAACTATGGCAGCACCAGTCACCTCCATGGCCAGACATCACAGCTATGGCAGCACCAGTCACCTCCATGACCAGACATCACAACTATGGCAGCACCAGTCACCTCCATAACCAGACATCACATCTATGGCAGCACCAGTCACCTCCATGGCCAGACATCACAACTATGGCAGCACCAGTCACCTCCATGACCAGACATCACAACTATGGCAGCACCAGTCACCTCCATGGCCAGACATCACAACTATGGCAGCACCAGTCACCTCCATGACCAGACATCACAACTATGGCAGCACCAGTCACCTCCATGGCCAGACATCACAGCTATGGCAGCACCAGTCACCTCCATGACCAGACATCACAACTATGGCAGCACCAGTCACCTCCATAACCAGACATCACATCTATGGCAGCACCAGTCACCTCCATGGCCAGACATCACAACTATGGCAGCACCAGTCACCTCCATGGCCAGACATCACAACTATGGCAGCACCAGTCACCTCCAGACCAGACATCACAACTGGCAGCACCAGTCACCTCCATGGCCAGACATCACAACATGGCAGCACCAGTCACCTCCATGGCCAGACATCACAACTATGGCAGCACCAGTCACCTCCATGGCCAGACATCACAACTATGGCAGCACCAGTCACCTCCATGGCCAGACATCACAACTATGGCAGCACCAGTCACCTCCATGGCCAGACATCACAACATGGTAGCACCAGTCACCTCCATGCAGACATCACAACTATGGCAGCACCAGTCACCTCCATAACCAGACATCACATCTATGGTAGCACCAGTCACCTCCATGGCCAGACATCACAACTATGGCAGCACCAGTCACCTCCATAACCAGACATCACATCTATGGTAGCACCAGTCACCTCCATGGCCAGACATCACAACTATGGCAGCACCAGTCACCTCCATAACCAGACATCACATCTATGGTAGCACCAGTCACCTCCATGGCCAGACATCACAACTATGGCAGCACCAGTCACCTCCATAACCAGACATCACATCTATGGTAGCACCAGTCACCTCCATGGCCAGACATCACAACTATGGCAGCACCAGTCACCTCCATAACCAGACATCACATCTATGGTAGCACCAGTCACCTCCATGGCCAGACATCACAACTATGGCAGCACCAGTCACCTCCATAACCAGACATCACATCTATGGTAGCACCAGTCACCTCCATGGCCAGACATCACAACTATGGCAGCACCAGTCACCTCCATAACCAGACATCACATCTATGGTAGCACCAGTCACCTCCATGGCCAGACATCACAACTATGGCAGCACCAGTCACCTCCATGACCAGACATCACAACTATGGCAGCACCAGTCACCTCCATGGCCAGACATCACAACTATGGCAGCACCAGTCACCTCCATAACCAGACATCACATCTATGGTAGCACCAGTCACCTCCATGGCCAGACATCACAACTATGGCAGCACCAGTCACCTCCATGACCAGACATCACAACTATGGCAGCACCAGTCACCTCCATGGCCAGACATCACAACTATGGCAGCACCAGTCACCTCCATAACCAGACATCACATCTATGGTAGCACCAGTCACCTCCATGACCAGACATCACATCTATGGCAGCACCAGTCACCTCCATGACCAGACATCACAACTATGGCAGCACCAGTCACCTCCATAACCAGACATCACATCTATGGTAGCACCAGTCACCTCCATGGCCAGACATCACAACTATGGCAGCACCAGTCACCTCCATAACCAGCACCAGTCACCTCCATGGCCAGACATCACAACTATGGCAGCACCAGTCACCTCCATGGCCAGACATCACAACTATGGCAGCACCAGTCACCTCCATGACCAGACATCACAACTATGGCAGCACCAGTCACCTCCATAACCAGACATCACATCAGCACCAGTCACCTCCATGGCCAGACATCACAACTATGGCAGCACCAGTCACCTCCACCTATGGTAGCACCAGTCACCTCCATGGCCAGACATCACAACTAACCATGGCAGCACCAGTCACCTCCATGGCCAGACATCACAACTATGGCAGCACCAGTCACCTCCATAACCAGACATCACATCTATGGTAGCACCAGTCACCTCCATGGCCAGACATCACAACTATGGTGGCAGCACCAGTCACCTCCATAACCAGACATCACATCTATGGTAGCACCAGTCACCTCCATGGCCAGACATCACAACTATGGCAGCACCAGTCACCTCCATAACCAGACATCACATCTATGGTAGCACCAGTCACCTCCATGGCCAGACATCACAACTATGGCAGCACCAGTCACAGACATCATCATAGCACCAGTCACCTCCAGACATCACAACTATGGCAGCACCAGTCACCTCCATGACCAGACATCACAACTATGGCAGCACCAGTCACAGACTCCATGGCACCAGTCACATCACATCACAACTATGGCAGCACCAGTCACCTCCATGGCAGCACCAGTCACCTCCATGGCCAGACATCACAACTATGGCAGCACCAGTCACCTCCATGGCCAGACATCACAACTATGGCAGCACCAGTCACCTCCATGACCAGACATCACAACTATGGCAGCACCAGTCACCTCCATGGCCAGACATCACAACTATGGCAGCACCAGTCACCTCCATGGCCAGACATCACAACTATGGCAGCACCAGTCACCTCCATGGCCAGACCAGACCTCACAACTATGGCAGCACCAGTCACCTCCATGGCCAGACATCACAACCTCCATGGCCAGACCAGACCTCACAACTATGGCAGCACCAGTCACCTCCATGGCCAGACCTCACATGTCACCTCCATGGCCAGACATCACAACTATGGCAGCACTAGTCACCTCCATGGCCAGACATCACAACTATGGCAGCACCAGTCACCTCCATGGCCAGACATCACAACTATGGCAGCACCAGTCACCTCCATAACCAGACATCACATCTATGGTAGCACCAGTCACCTCCATGGCCAGACATCACAACTATGGCAGCACCAGTCACCTCCATAACCAGACATCCATCTATGGTAGCACCAGTCACCTCCATGGCCAGACATCACAACTATGGCAGCACCAGTCACCTCCATGACCAGACATCCATGGCAGCACCAGTCACCTCCATGGCCAGACATCATGGCAGCACCAGTCACCTCCATAACCAGACATCACATCTATGGTAGCACCAGTCACCTCCATGGCCAGACATCACAACTATGGCAGCACCAGTCACCTCCATGACCAGACATCACAACTATGGCAGCACCAGTCACCTCCATGGCCAGACATCACAACTATGGCAGCACCAGTCACCTCCATGACCAGACATCACAACTATGGCAGCACCAGTCACCTCCATGACCAGACATCACAACTATGGCAGCACCAGTCACCTCCATAACCAGACATCACATCTATGGTAGCACCAGTCACCTCCATGACCAGACATCACATCTATGGCAGCACCAGTCACCTCCATGACCAGACATCACAACTATGGCAGCACCAGTCACCTCCATAACCAGACATCACATCTATGGTAGCACCAGTCACCTCCATGGCCAGACATCACAACTATGGCAGCACCAGTCACCTCCATAACCAGACATCACATCAGCACCAGTCACCTCCATGGCCAGACATCACAACTATGGCAGCACCAGTCACCTCCATGGCCAGACATCACAACTATGGCAGCACCAGTCACCTCCATGACCAGACATCACCATGGTCACCTCCATAACCAGACATCACATCTATGGTCACCAGTCACCTCCATGGCCAGACATCACAACTATGGCAGCACCAGTCACCTCCATAACCAGACATCACATCTATGGCCAGCACCAGTCACCTCCATGGCCAGACATCACAACTATGGCAGCACCAGTCACCTCCATAACCAGACATCACATCTATGGTAGCACCAGTCACCTCCATGGCCAGACATCACAACTATGGCAGCACCAGTCACCTCCATAACCAGACATCACATCTATGGCCAGCACCAGTCACCTCCATGGCCAGACATCACAACTATGGCAGCACCAGTCACCTCCAGCACCAGTCACCTCCATGGCCAGACATCACAACTATGGCAGCACCAGTCACCTCCATAACCAGACATCACATCTATGGTAGCACCAGTCACCTCCATGGCCAGACATCACAACTATGGCAGCACCAGTCCATAACCAGACATCACATCTATGGTAGCACCAGTCACCTCCATGGCCAGACATCACAACTATGGCAGCACCAGTCACCTCCATGACCAGACATCACAACTATGGCAGCACCAGTCACCTCCATAACCAGACATCACATCTATGGCAGCACCAGTCACCTCCATGGCCAGACATCACAACTATGGCAGCACCAGTCACCTCCATGGCCAGACATCACAACTATGGCAGCACCAGTCACCTCCATGGCCAGACATCACAACTATGGCAGCACCAGTCACCTCCATGGCCAGACATCACAACTATGGCAGCACCAGTCACCTCCATGACCAGACATCACAACTATGGCAGCACCAGTCACCTCCATGGCCAGACATCACAACTATGGCAGCACCAGTCACCTCCATGGCCAGACATCACAACTATGGCAGCACCAGTCACCTCCATGGCCAGACCAGACCTCACAACTATGGCAGCACCAGTCACCTCCATGGCCAGACATCACAACTATGGCAGCACCAGTCACCTCCATGGCCAGACCAGACCTCACAACTATGGCAGCACCAGTCACCTCCATGGCCAGACCTCACAACTATGGCAGCACCAGTCACCTCCATGGCCAGACATCACAACTATGGCAGCACCAGTCACCTCCATGGCCAGACATCACAACTATGGCAGCACCAGTCACCTCCATGGCCAGACATCACAACTATGGCAGCACCAGTCACCTCCATGGCCAGACCAGACATCACAACTATGGCAGCACCAGTCACCTCCATGGCCAGACATCACAACTATGGCAGCACCAGTCACCTCCATGGCCAGACATCACAACTATGGCAGCACCAGTCACCTCCATGGCCAGACATCACAACTATGGCAGCACCAGTCACCTCCATGGCCAGACATCACAACTATGGCAGCACCAGTCACCTCCATGGCCAGACCAGACATCACAACTATGGCAGCACCAGTCACCTCCATGGCCAGACATCACAACTATGGCAGCACCAGTAACTCCCAGGTGAAGACCAAACAGAAGAAAATGTTTTAGTTAAATAAATGATATATAGAACAGGGACGGGCCCTTTTGGTTGCAACATGTTTTGCTCCAGCATGTAACTAATTGACTCACTCATAGCTACTCCTCCTCCATGCTAACAGTTGGCTGAAGTAAACCCTGATATGAGTGTCAATGAAAAGACCCACTGAAACATCTAAAACAAAGTTTACTTACAAATACCCAAAAGCCATTGACAGTAAGAATGTGCACAGTGATAAATGCTATTTGTATGACTTTACAAACTGATCAGATATACTTTCTTTCATAAAGAACAGCCATTCTAACATGCAAACACAGGATGAAGAACTGATGATGTGACCACGTTTAGGATTTCAAATGTGTTAAGTTTACTATTCTAACATTTAAGCCTTGGAACATTCGATTAAACAGTTAAGACTATAAAAGTTACATGTTCTTGTTAGGTCTACAGCATAATGTATGTTAAGTCTGATTTCCTCCACAGAACCAATACATCTTCATTTGTTTGTTTCAGCTGCAATATATTTTATAGTGTTATTCTCAGAACTAAATTAATCCTACAGACACTATGAAAATACAACCTTGTTGGTTAACCAAATATGTATATATAAAATTCTGAAATGTAAAAAATATAAATCTAGAGTTTTCCTAAAACAAATGAATAGGTTCAGAAGTAGGAGTCCCATCAGACTTCGGACGGTAAACTAGCTTAAACAACAGTATATGCATTCAGTAAAACTTTTTTTTTTTTTACTTAAACAATACATGTGTACAGTAGTTATGCTAACAGTTCAAAGAATGATAAGGCACTAACCGAAAAGGGACTTCTCTCTGAATTGAGTTTATATCTACACACTGAAAACACAACAGTAACATGTATAACAGTCCATTTTAACCAAGAAAGGTTAAGTCTTTCAAGTTTCAGAGATTGAGTGATAGTCTTCACAAAGTCCATCTCATCAACTTGGAGAGAGAGAGAGAGAAGCCCCATAGTTAAATCTATGTATTGAGTGACAGTCAGCAAGTTGTGTTCATCCTTTCAGACCGTTGTGTAACCCTGTGTGGTCGCGGTCAGACCGTTATGGTGCAGAAACAGCATCTGGTCAAGGCCCTCTGGAGGAATATTGGTTCTCTTCCTCTGAGTCACCCCCCCTCCATCCTGCAGGAACATCTGGACAGCACTGCCTGCGACAGCCGGGGCAGCTAGGTAGGCACGTGCCACTTTGGCCAGCAGGGGAGCTGTCCTGACCTAGCCTTCCACCACTGTAAAGGCTCCACGCCCAGTGTGGCCCCCTTCTCTGCTCTGAAGACGGACAGCTCAATGTCCACTGTCTCTTCCACTGAGGGCTCCTTGTTCTGGGACTGGGAGCCGAATAGGTCCCCTAGAAGGAACTCCATGCCAGTCTGCTGGGAGGAGGGCTCCAGTTTCGGCTCCATGTTATCACTCTCACTGTTCACAGAGCTACCGGTGTCTTCCTCGTCTGAATCACTCTCTGTTCGCTCTTTGAAACTGACCGGGGTGATCTCCTTCAGCCTTTTGCTTCTTCTCAGGACGTCTCCCTCCATCTCTCCTGATGAGGTGGTCGAGGAGGATCCCCTCTTCTTCCTCTTCCTGCCCCCTGGAGACGCTGCCTCGGCCCTCCTCCGGTCCTCCTCTACGATCCGGACCACTTCTTTCTTCAGCCAGGCGAAGGTGGTCGCCTGCTCTCTGACGTCCATGAAGCCCAGGCCGTGAAACTGGGGGTCGAGGGCGCACGCCACACACAATACCTGGTTGATCTGGGGGTCGTTGTATCGGCGGGAAAGGCCCCACCTTATCTTCTTTTTGAGTTCCTTCAAGATGGTGGAGTCGTTGCGATGGCGGGGGTGGGGGGCGAAATGTCGGTCGAGCAGGCCGGTGAGGATGGGCTTGACCAGCGAGAGCCTGGGGAACGGTTCCTTGGCCAGGGTACGGCACGCCACGTCTAGGGGTTTCAGCAAGGAGGAGAGATCCTCCAACACCTTCCAGTCAGATCGCTTGGGAGGCACGGGGACCGATGAGTTGGAGCTGTCGGTGGTGTCAGAGTTTGCACGGCCAGCTGAAGTGGAGTTTGTGTCATGTTTGTCAGCGGTTTTCAAAGCGGCAGTCGACCCAGAATCCAAGTCAGTGGGACTTCCTGTGTCTTGTCCAGTTTGGATCTCACTGTCTATTTGTTTTAGTGTCTCAGAGATCATGTTTTGATAGCGGAGGAGCATCTTAACCACACTATAAAGCCCATTCCAGCCTGGTTTCCCATAGGCCCAAGCCTTCAGCTCAGCCGTCTCCTGCTTCTGTAGGACTACGATCAGTTTCCTGGCTGGGTGAAGAGTTACCATGTCTTTATCATGGAGGGAGAAGAGGCTGTAGAGAAGGTGTTGGAATAAACCAAGGGTCTTTGAGATGATGGAATGACTCATGACTTCCTCTATGCAGCTCTGAACAGCTGTGAAGAAACAGGGTATGGGTGGAGAGTGGGACTCCTCGCTGGTGGAGTTGGCTCGTTCGATCGCTCGTTCCAGACCTGAGAGATCATCAGAGGATATGGAGTCCTCCATCTCCAGGAATGTGGTGGAGTTCGGGTGGTGGTGACGGGCACCTCCACCCACCCCTTCTCCACTTCTCTCCTTCTTCTTCGCACCTACCTTCGTCTTTTCCATCTCTTCGCCCCCAAGCAGGATGAAACTGGGCTGAGAGATGTCCCACTCCTGAGCCACGGACCTCACTGTAGCCTCGACCACGCTCAGATCCACATCCCCAGTTCCCGTCTCACCCAGACGCTGCGTGGCCAAAGCCAGGTTATGGGAAGTGAAGTCAGCGTTGATGAAATGGGCCCACAGGGTGGCGTATCTCTCCTGGTCTCCCTGCCAGTCATGACACCACACGTCAGCACTAACAGCTACGTGGTGAGATACTTGGTTCTGGGTCTGTGAGCGGAAACAGGCAGCTTTTCTTGTTGAGGAGCTGGGTTTGAATTGAACTGGAATATTAGGCTTGGAAGTGTCTTCCTCATTGAACCCAGTGCTGTTGGTCAGCAGCTTGACCCAGGTCTTTCTTCCCTCGGTGTGGACGTCCCTCAGCACCTCCTCCAGTAGAGAAGCTGAAGGAATCTCCTTGCAGGACGGCAGCAGGGTCTGGATCAGCTGCTTGAAGCCCTCCCCCTCCACTGTATCCGGGGGCAACAAGTCTTTGATGAGGAAGTTAGTGATGGCTGTGGTGGTTTGATTGGTCAGGAAGTTAGAGAGCGTTCTCTGTCCCGGTGTAGCGGTGGAACCCGCGGTCACAGTATCGGTCACTGCTGAACTACCGTTCCCACTCCAAGTCCAGTCCTCATTACTGTAGTTGCTGTTGGTGGGTCTGTGGGTTGAGGGGCTGCTAGAACGAGGTGCTCTGCCGCCCGTAGTGGGGTAAGGCCTGAAGCGCGAGGACGAAACCCAGGGCTTGTTGCCGTCCTTGATGACGTCCCGACGCTTCATATGGTGCATCTGGACCAGGTGGTTCTCCAGCTGGGTGACAGTAGCACTGTAGTCCACCTGTTGACCACACAGCTTGCACATGACTTTGTCCTTGTCCAGCGGCTGGCCGTTGGGGTCCGGCTCAAACCCAAAGAACTCCCATACGGGGCTGTTGGGCTGAGAGGGGCTCAACAGTATCTCAGCCCCCTTTACAAAGTCGTACTTCACAGTTGTAGCCAGTCCCGTCTGATTGGTGTTTTGAGGTGGGTTGAGGACAGGGGTGGGGTCAGTGGTATCAGTCTGTAACCCGCTACTGACATCACTGATGACTGGCAGGGGGCTCCCTGATTGGCTGTTGTCTGACCAGCTGTAAGAGCCATTGGCGTCTGGGAGACTGCTAGTTCCGCCCACTGGCACGACCTGGATGTCACGGAAGATCCGCAGTAGGATTTCCTTGTCCCGAATTCACACTTGATGTTCTCACCTGTGAGAGTGACAGTAAGAGAGAGAATATAGAATATTGTGTTTAATAACAGTGTTCGTGTGAGTCAAAATATAGGTAATGCTTTATTTTGCATCTCCCTGATCAGCTCCCTTTTACTACAAGATAACAGCGTAATTCCATAATTATGACCAAAAACGTCCTTTTCCATCACATGGGACGAATACTAGGAAGCTCCAATTGTTAACAAGTAATAAATAATATTATACCAGTTAATAACGCCTAACAACGTTAATTCCATTGTGCTAGAACTCCCAATCACCAAACGTACCGATCCCTAGACCCAGCATGGCAGCGTACTCCTGGCCAATCCAGACCTTGAGTTCTGTCCCCTCAGGGATGGGCTGGGAGACCCTGTAGAAGATCTGACCGCGGTACTGGAACACCGTCAGGTTGTGTTCTTCCTCGCAGGCAGCACACGCTACATACCTGAACAGGGATGAGAGGCATGACAAGGCAGTGGTATTAACATTGCAAAGCCAATGGAGCAGTTTCCCCAGACACAGATTAAGTCTAATCCTGGACTAAAAATTATTCTCAATGGAGAATCTCCATTGATCTTGCTTTTCAGTCCAGGACTAGGCTTAATCTGTGTCCTGGAAACAAGCCCTAAATGTATATCTTGACTAAAGATGATATTCACATAGATCTGAGAAATATGAAGTAGGGATGTCTGTTTCGACATTAGAAACATAAATGACTTATATTCACTGGGTTAACTAATAAGATCACTACAGGAATACGTGTTTAAATTGAAAAAGGTTAAACAGATCGCTAACAACCTGAGAGACTAAATGCAGACATCATTGTTTCAAACTTAACTTCTCACCTCATCCAGTTTGATTTGTTTTCATCCGAGGCATCTACGAAGTAGTAGGAATCATTTTCTTTGATCTGGGAACAAGAGAAGAGAATCAACTATTAGCTGATTTGTAGACCAAACTGACCACATGTGCATGTAGTTTACAGTGTATAGGTCAGCCTTTATCAAGACTATACTGAACAAAAAATATAAACGCAACATGTGTTGGTCCAATGTTTCATGAACTGAAATAAAAGATCTCAGAAATGTTCCATACTCACAAAAAGCTTATTTCTAAAAAATGTGTTCAGAAATGTGTTAATATAATCCATCCAGCTGACAGGTCTGGCATATCAAGAAGCTAATTAAACAACATCATTACACAGGTGCAGCTTGTGCTGGGGACAATAAAATGCCACTAAAATTTGCAGTTGTCACAATACAATGCCACATATGTCTCAAGGTGACGGAGCGTGCAATTGGCATGCTGACTGCTGGAATGTCCAGCAGAGCTGTTGGCAGATAATTTAATGTTCATTTCTCTACCATAAGCCGCCGCCAACGTCATTTGGTTGCTGGATCGAATCCCCAAGCTGACAAGGTAAAAATCTTTTGTTCTGCCCCTGAACAAGGCAGTTAACCCACTTTTCCCCGGTAGGCCGTCATTGTAAATAAGAATTTGTTCGTCTCTGACTTGCCTAGTTAAATAATTGTAAAAATAAAATTCTGTTTACAACGCTTTCAGAAAGTATTCACACCCGTTGACGTTTTCAAAATGTTGTTGTTATAGCCTGAATTTAAAATGGATTAAATGGAGATGTGTCACAGGCCTACACACATTACCCCATAATGTCAGTGGAATTATGTTTAGACAATTTTACAAATAAATATCAAATTAGAGCTGAACTGTCTTGAGTCAATAAGTATTCAACCTTATGGCACGCCTCCAATTCAGGAGTACAACTGTGCTGAACAAGCCTCCAATTCAGGAGGACAACTGTGCTGAACAAGCCTCCAATTCAGGAGGACAACTGTGCTGAACAAGCCTCCAATTCAGGAGGACAACTGTGCTAAACAAGCCTCCAATTCAGGAGGACAACTGTGCTAAACAAGCCTCCAATTCAGGAGGACAACTGTGCTGAACAAGCCTCCAATTCAGGAGGACAACTGTGCTGAACAAGCCTCCAATTCAGGAGGACAACTGTGCTGAACAAGCCTCCAATTCAGGAGGACAACTGTGCTGAACAAGCCTCCAATTCAGGAGGACAACTGTGCTGAACAAGCCTCCAATTCAGGAGGACAACTGTGCTGAACAAGCCTCCAATTCAGGAGGACAACTGTGCTGAACAAGCCTCCAATTCAGGAGGACAACTGTGCTGAACAAGCCTCCAATTCAGGAGGACAACTGTGCTGAACAAGCCTCCAATTCAGGAGGACAACTGTGCTGAACAAGCCTCCAATTCAGGAGGACAACTGTGCTGAACAAGCCTCCAATTCAGGAGGACAACTGTGCTGAACAAGCCTCCAATTCAGGAGTACAACTGTGCAAACAAGCCACATAATAAGCTGAATGGACTCACTGTGTGTAATAAGTGTTTAACAGGATTTTTGAATGACTACCTCATCTCTGTACCCTACACCCTCATCTCTGTACCCTACACCCTCATCTCTGTACCCTACACATAAATATATGTAAGGTCCCTCAGTCGAGCAGTAAATTTCAAAACAGATTCAACCACAAAGACCAGGGATATTTACCAATGCCTCGAAGGGCAACTATTGTAAATAGGTTAAAATAAAAACAGCAGACACTGAATATTCCTTTTAGTATGGTGAAGTTATTAATTACCCTTTGGATGGTGTATCAATACACCCAGTCACTACAAAGATACAGGCGTACTTCCTAACTCAGTTACCAGAGAGGAAGGAAACCACTCATTGCTTCTACTCAGGGGTGTGAATATTTCTGTCTTTTTCCCCCCTTTTTTTTAACCTTTATTTAACAAGACAAGTCAGTTAAGAACAAAATCTTATTTTCAATGACGGCCTAGGAACAGTGGGTTAACTGTCTGTTCAGGGGCAGAACAACAGATTTGTACCTTGTCAGCTCGGGGGTTTGAACTTGCAACCTTCCGATTACTAGTCCAACGCTCTAACCACTAGGCTACCCTGCCGCCCTTTCATTTTCAATACATTGATTAAATGTCTAAAAACATGTTTCATTTTGTCATTATGGGGTATTACTTGATTTCAGACTATAACAACAACATGTGGAATAAGTCTAGGGGTATGAATACTTTCTGAAGGCCCTGAACATATTCTGTTACACAGCTTCATTATTGTAATGATACTGGCAGGGCGTAAGGCTCAAACCCTCAACCTTCTGGCCAGACGCCCAGCGCGCCATCTACTGTGCCACAAAAGCATGCTGAAGTGGCAGAGTCGATATCTGCGCTTATAAACAAGGGTCGCTACAATATTCAGTTACACCGCTTACCTCTTCTACACAGTGATTTAGTCAGGATGGTGGATCAGGCTAATATATCCACCTGTCCATACTGACAGCCCAGGCTAATATCCATCTGTCCATACTGACAGCCCAGGCTAATATCCATCTGTCCATACTGACAGCCCAGGCTAATATCCATCTGTCCATACTAATATCCATCTGTCCATACTGACAGCCCAGGCTAATATCCACCTGTCCATACTGACAGCCCAGACTAATATCCATCTGTCCATACTGACAGCCCAGGCTAATATCCACCTGTCCATACTGACAGCCCAGGCTAATATCCATCTGTCCATACTGACAGCCCAGGCTAATATCCATCTGTCCATACTGACAGCCCAGGCTAATATCCATCTGTCCATACTAATATCCATCTGTCCATACTAATATCCACCTGTCCATACTGACAGCCCAGGCTAATATCCATCTGTCCATACTGACAGCCCAGGCTAATATCCATCTGTCCATACTAATATCCATCTGTCCATACTAATATCCATCTGTCCATACTGACAGCCCAGACTAATATCCATCTGTCCATACTGACAGCCCAGGCTAATATCCACCTGTCCATACTGACAGCCCAGGCTAATATCCACCTGTCCATACTGACAGCCCAGGCTAATATCCACCTGTCCATACTGACAGCCCAGGCTAATATCCATCTGTCCATACTAATATCCATCTGTCCATACTAATATCCACCTGTCCATACTGACAGCCCAGGCTAATATCCATCTGTCCATACTGACAGCCCAGGCTAATATCCATCTGTCCATACTGACAGCCCAGGCTAATATCCATCTGTCCATACTAATATCCATCTGTCCATACTAATATCCACCTGTCCATACTGACAGCCCAGGCTAATATCCATCTGTCCATACTGACAGCCCAGGCTAATATCCACCTGTCCATACTGACAGCCCAGGCTAATATCCATCTGTCCATACTAATATCCATCTGTCCATACTAATATCCATCTGTCCATACTGACAGCCCAGACTAATATCCACCTGTCCATACTGACAGCCCAGGCTAATATCCACCTGTCCATACTGACAGCCCAGGCTAATATCCACCTGTCCATACTGACAGCCCAGGCTAATATCCATCTGTCCATACTGACAGCCCAGGCTAATATCCATCTGTCCATACTGACAGCCCAGGCTAATATCCATCTGTCCATACTAATATCCATCTGTCCATACTAATATCCACCTGTCCATACTGACAGCCCAGGCTAATATCCATCTGTCCATACTGACAGCCCAGGCTAATATCCACCTGTCCATACTGACAGCCCAGGCTAATATCCATCTGTCCATACTAATATCCATCTGTCCATACTAATATCCATCTGTCCATACTGACAGCCCAGACTAATATCCACCTGTCCATACTGACAGCCCAGGCTAATATCCACCTGTCCATACTGACAGCCCAGGCTAATATCCACCTGTCCATACTGACAGCCCAGGCTAATATCCATCTGTCCATACTGACAGCCCAGGCTAATATCCATCTGTCCATACTGACAGCCCAGGCTAATATCCATCTGTCCATACTGACAGCCCAGGCTAATATCCATCTGTCCATACTGACAGCCCAGGCTAATATCCATCTGTCCATACTGACAGCCCAGGCTAATATCCATCTGTCCATACTGACAGCCCAGGCTAATATCCATCTGTCCATACTGACAGCCCAGGCTAATATCCATCTGTCCATACTGACAGCCCAGGCTAATATCCATCTGTCCATACTGACAGCCCAGGCTAATATCCATCTGTCCATACTGACAGCCCAGGCTAATATCCATCTGTCCATACTGACAGCCCAGGCTAATATCCATCTGTCCATACTGACAGCCCAGGCTAATATCCACCTGTCCATACTGACAGCCCAGGCTAATATCCACCTGTCCATACTGACAGCCCAGGCTAATATCCACCTGTCCATACTGACAGCCCAGGCTAATATCCACCTGTCCATACTGACAGCCCAGGCTAATATCCATCTGTCCATACTGACAGCCCAGACTAATATCCATCTGTCCATACTGACAGCCCAGGCTAATATCCATCTGTCCATACTGACAGCCCAGGCTAATATCCATCTGTCCATACTGACAGCCCAGGCTAATATCCATCTGTCCATACTGACAGCCCAGGCTAATATCCATCTGTCCATACTGACAGCCCAGGCTAATATCCATCTGTCCATACTGACAGCCCAGGCTAATATCCATCTGTCCATACTGACAGCCCAGGCTAATATCCATCTGTCCATACTGACAGCCCAGGCTAATATCCATCTGTCCATACTGACAGCCCAGGCTAATATCCATCTGTCCATACTGACAGCCCAGGCTAATATCCATCTGTCCATACTGACAGCCCAGGCTAATATCCATCTGTCCATACTGACAGCCCAGGCTAATATCCATCTGTCCATACTGACAGCCCAGGCTAATATCCATCTGTCCATACTGACAGCCCAGGCTAATATCCATCTGTCCATACTGACAGCCCAGGCTAATATCCATCTGTCCATACTGACAGCCCAGGCTAATATCCACCTGTCCATACTGACAGCCCAGGCTAATATCCATCTGTCCATACTGACAGCCCAGGCTAATATCCATCTGTCCATACTGACAGCCCAGGCTAATATCCATCTGTCCATACTCACAGCCCAGGCTAATATCCATCTGTCCATACTGACAGCCCAGGCTAATATCCATCTGTCCATACTGACAGCCCAGGCTAATATCCATCTGTCCATACTGACAGCCCAGGCTAATATCCATCTGTCCATACTGACAGCCCAGGCTAATATCCATCTGTCCATACTGACAGCCCAGGCTAATATCCACCTGTCCATACTGACAAACCAGGCTAATATCCATCTGTCCATACTGACAGCCCAGGCTAATATCCATCTGTCCATACTGACAGCCCAGGCTAATATCCACCTGTCCATACTGACAAACCAGGCTAATATCCATCTGTCCATACTGACAGCCCAGGCTAATATCCATACTCACAGCCCAGGCGTATTTGAGGCAACTCAGAGGGCCGCGGGTCAACTCTCCTATGAAGGGTCCAAACGTCCACCCCTGATGCAGTGACAGGGTCTTGGCAAACACCCCAGTCTCTTCCTCTTCCGCTGACCCCCCAGGCACAGGTCCACTGCCCCACCTCCGCAGGCTGAGGCACGGGGGGATGGAACCCACCGCACGGGGGTCACCGCCCTCCAACCATGGCTCACCGCAGACCACCATGTCTGGGATGAAGTGAAGCGATCTGTCATTACCGTGGCCACTGCCGAAGTTACCATGGCCACTGCCGAAGTTACCATGGCCACTGCCGAAGTTACCATGGCCACTGCCGAAGTTGCCATGGCCACTGCCGAAGTTGCCTTGGGAGCCGTTGTCGTAGTGGTGACTCTGCTCTGAACCTGGGTAGAGGTGGAGAGGGAGTTAGTAGAAGCTGGACTGTGGATGGAGGAAAATGCACACCGGATTCAGGCTGACAGCAGGACACCTCTGTTCTCTACCCCAGAAATAGAATATGAGCAAGCAGACTGCAGTCTCTTTCCCTCTCTTGTGTGTGTGTGTGGGGGATATATACAGTTTTTTTTTACCTTTATTTAACCAGGCAAGTCAGTTAAGAACATATTCTTATTTTCAATGACGGCCTGGGAACAGTGGGTTAACTGCCTGTTCAGGGGCAGAACGACAGACCAGAACGACTGACCTTGTCAGCTCGGGGGTTTGAACTCACAACCTTCCGGTTGCTAGTCCAACGCTCTAACCACTAAGCTACGCTGCCGCCACATAGAGATATTATTTGACGATATATCGCAATATATATATTTTTTAACAATATCGCAATATTTCTTTGTGCTGGTCAGTTGTACCTGCACCCCAAAACTCCAGTAGTATTTCTTCATAGCTTGTTCTCCATGTTTAAAAAAAATGATGAGCAAAAACAACAGCAGCTCTTATTTATTTCAGGACTCCCCGTGACTGATCACAACTCATGTTCATGGCCCTCTCTTGCCCCTTTGCAGCAGACAGTGAGCAATGTTATATGTTTGGACGTTGAATCACAATATCGAATCGCAATACATATAGTATTGGTACCTATGTATCGTGATAATAATAATAATAAATGCCATTTAGCAGACGCTTTTATCCAAAGCGACTTACAGTCATGTGTGCATACATTCTACGTATGGGTGGTCCCTGTCAATTCCCAATACACACACACGGTGCAAATAACTTGCTGATTACACACCTGATGTCTCTGATGATTGACGCATGGAGGCTCCAACACCACCATCACCATACATGAGTTGATAAAACACATCAGGGTGGTGAACCCTTAAATGTGATCTCAGGTTTGTCGGGCTCCCAGTTTTGCACGGAACTATCCTTCGGCACAACCGACAAATGGCCTCCTCCTTATTTTCAGGCTCCCCTTTATCATTTGGTTTTACACCAAAATGAACCCAGACTGTGGATGTAGCTCGTTTCTTTGAGACGAGATCCATCGTTCAATGGCTCAAATGTGCTAATTTAGTACAGTGAAATAGGTTTACCTGGATACCACGATATAGCCTAAAGATTAGGCCTCCCGATGATGAAATCCTAAACGGTTATCGATTTACACACAATAATTACCCATTTAGAATGTTTACAGAATATACCGCGTCTGTACATTGTTACTTAATTGCCAACAAATTCAGCAACATATCCGACGAACAACAAGTTAATGTGTACGATATCAGTGACCCTTAATGGCGATATCCGATACTTCTTTCTCATCGAGGACAGAGTTTGACTGACATCTCTGGTTGTCCAATCATATTCAGGCGTTTTGGTGCGTTAGCAAATCGTGTTAAAGTATTGAGTTGTATATAATGCACATCATGCATGACAGCGAGTGAAAGAAAAAAAATCGACAATATTATGCCCCCCCCCAAAAAACATAGGCTACAATTCTAAAAACGTTTGAATGTAGACTCACCTGATGGCTCAAAATAGTACCCATGCCCAGACGTTGCCGATATAAACTCAGAAAATATATCAGGGTGTCGTAGTCGCAGGTGATGTCTTAGATTGCTCGTGTTTCCTCCTTTGACAAAAACAATCCTCCGGCATAACCGGCAAACCGCCTCATCAATATTCTGAGGCTCTCCTTTCTCGTTTGGTTTAAAACCGAAATGCACCCAAATTGCGGATTTGACTTTGGGTTTAGAGACTAGATCCATTCTCACGACCGACCATTATAATCTACGCGTAGCAGTAGCCTACACTCGGTTGAGGGCTGGTCTTTCAATTTGGGTGCGCTCGTTCTACTGACCGCCCAGTAACCTACCCCGTCGTGGCATGCGTGCACTCGATATACCGGGTTCAATTTTGCAAGTGACACCAAATGTGCAGTTCTTTAAAAAAAAGTCAGACAAATATGTATACAAGTATTTAAATATCGAGCACTATGGATGGGCTACATGGAAATGTAGGAAAACAACTACAGAGAATGTCGTGGTATACCACTGGCCTATGCGAAATGCACAGCATGGAAGTGAGTGAAATTGAGAGAGAGAAATCGACACTGGGTAATTTAGTCATGGGGAAAAACACATCGAAGCCTACAATTCTAAAACGTTAGGAATTCAACATTAGAATGTAGATTTCAATGCCAGTGCAAATGACTTGCAGCAGAGCAGACTGACATGATGGATCAGACAAGTAGTATCCATTGCCGATATAAACTCAGAAAAACAGTAGGATGTTTTAGATTACTCATGTTTCCACTTTTGACACAAACAATCCGACATAACCTGTAAACGGTCTCATCGAGAGTATGAGGCTCTCCTTTGCCGTTTGGTTTAAAACCAAAATGCGGCTTTGACTTCAGGTTTAGAGACAATAGCCATTTTCACGGCTGACCATAGCCTATAATAATAATGACGAAGGCGTCCACACGCTTCCCAGCCCAAACAGTTCGGAAAAGTTCGTGCATATATTATGACGACGTCGGCGAGGGTTTATCGGATGTTCCGGCACACAAAACATTTTCTGGAGGCAAGGCGAAGTTCAGGGCCGAAGTCTATGTACACCCCTTCCTCGGTGATTTGTCAACAGTAGGACTCTACAATAAGGTCTTTGTTGTCGTCCAACTGGAGACGACTCGTTTTCATTGAAAAATACTGCACTATACATCTTAGATGTAAAATTGCGCAAAAAACATAAAAATGAATGACAGATTTCTTGAGTTATGTTAGAATCACTTCTGACTATTTTGAGAAAGTACAGGTTACGGCGTCTCACAATGGACAAACATGACTATTGCCGCTTTCTTCTCGGTTTTCAAATGAAGGTATTTTTTAAGAGACTATACGAGCGCACTGGTTCGGTTCGACTAGCCGAGTTTGTCTCGGCACCAGCTGAACATGTTCTTCGGTGGGGTTTATCAGCGGTTGGCATCCAACGTTACGGTGCATTACCGCCACCTACTGTACTGGAGTGTGGGCCAGAGACAGGGAGCAACAAAATCCTACCTACCAGCCCCGTTGCTCTTAATAAAAAGATAACAAAATATTTGAGACTGTATCTAATGACGTTCTACTCAATGTACTCTTTAAACGAATTTCCTGTATCCCCTTTCTCCCTCATACTAGATCTCATCCTCTCTCTTTCCCTCCAATAATGTCCACGCTGTATCAATACATGCTCCACTGTCTCTGTTTCCTGGAAATACTCACATATTCCTGTTGGAATCTTTCCTATCACATGTAAGGTCTTATTCAACTGTGTCCCACCCTTAATGTTGTAAATATCGCCTCCTCTCTTCTGTCCCTTCCTGCAGTTCTCCCAAATTTCCTCTGTATTTGAAATAAATGCCTGCCCCTAGTATCTCTATTCCACTGCTCCTGCCATTTCTCCACCATCACTGTCCATATCATGCTTTTTGTCTTTTGCCTCTTGCCTTGCTCATTGAAACTACAACATCAACATCCTCATGACTTAGTGCTTGTTTAGCCAGTACATCAACTGCCTCGTTCCCCTCCACTCCCACATGAGCTGGGACCCATGTAAATATGATCTGTTTACCCATTTGTTTACTCCAGCCATGGGTTTGTAGCACGTATCAAGACGTCTCTTAAACCAATTAGATGGATCAACACCCTCCCTAACTTGCTGTAGTCTTTCCAACACTTCTAGATCACATACTGGAGGTGGGAGGAGCCATGGTGGATTCACAGGAATAGCTACCGTTGGACTAAACTCCCTTCCATAATTATTATTATTTTATATAACATAGCACACCTCATCTTTCCCAGGTGAAGTTAACCCAGCCTTACCTATTGCACTTTTCATCTCTGCCATGGTAAATGGTGCATTCAACGCATAATTTACATCCTCCCTACAATCCAGCACGCTAGGATTCTCCTCTCTCATCCTCTCTCTGCCCCTCCTGTGACAAATTTGCAGAGCTATGCACTTGGAGCATCGCTCGGCCATCATCTCTGCCTTGTCCTCATCTGTTACTGCCACATCCTTCCCACTCGTCAACACTGGATAATACCACTCCCCTCTGACCCCACTCATCCTCTTAATCATCCCCGACACTTCTCCCACAGGTGTCGCCCTTTCAATGTGTCACAGAAACGGAGCCAACATGACCTCTTTGCCTGACGGATAGTTCTCCTCACCAGGGCCTGTTTATACTGAATCAGACTGATGGATAGTTCTCCTCACCAGGGCCTGTTTATACTGAATCAGACTGATGGATAGTTCTCCTCACCAGGGCCTGTTTATACTGAATCAGACTGATGGATAGTTCTCCTCACCAGGGCCTGTTTATACTGAATCAGACTGATGGATAGTTCTCCTCACCAGGGCCTGTTTATACTGAATCAGACTGATGGATAGTTCTCCTCACCAGGGCCTGTTTATACTGAATCAGACTGATGGATAGTTCTCCTCACCAGGGCCTGTTTATACTGAATCAGACTGATGGATAGTTCTCCTCACCAGGGCCTGTTTATACTGAATCAGACTGATGGATAGTTCTCCTCACCAGGGCCTGTTTATACTGAATCAGACTGATGGATAGTTCTCCTCACCAGGGCCTGTTTATACTGAATCAGACTGAGGGATAGTTCTCCTCACCAGAGCCTGTTTATACTGAATCAGACTGATGGATAGTTCTCCTCACTAGAGCCTGAGCCTGTTTATACTGAATCAGACTGATGGATAGTTCTCCTCACCAGGGCCTGTTTATACTGAATCAGACTGATGGATAGTTCTCCTCACCAGGGCCTGTTTATACTGAATCAGACTGATGGATAGTTCTCCTCACCAGGGCCTGTTTATACTGAATCAGACTGATGGATAGTTCTCCTCACCAGGGCCTGTTTATACTGAATCAGACTGATGGATAGTTCTCCTCACCAGGGCCTGTTTATACTGAATCAGACTGAGGGATAGTTCTCCTCACCAGGGCCTGTTTATACTGAATCAGACTGATGGATAGTTCTCCTCACTAGAGCCTGGGCCTGTTTATACTGAATCAGACTGATGGATAGTTCTCCTCACCAGGGCCTGTTTATACTGAATCAGACTGATGGATAGTTCTCCTCACTAGAGCCTGGGCCTGTTTATACTGAATCAGACTGATGGATAGTTCTCCTCACTAGAGCCTGTTTATACTGAATCAGACTGATGGATAGTTCTCCTCACTAGAGCCTGAGCCTGTTTATACTGAATCAGACTGATGGATAGTTCTCCTCACCAGGGCCTGTTTATACTGAATCAGACTGATGGATAGTTCTCCTCACCAGGGCCTGTTTATACTGAATCAGACTGATGGATAGTTCTCCTCACCAGGGCCTGTTTATACTGAATCAGACTGATGGATAGTTCTCCTCACCAGGGCCTGTTTATACTGAATCAGACTGATGGATAGTTCTCCTCACTAGAGCCTGGGCCTGTTTATACTGAATCAGACTGATGGATAGTTCTCCTCACTAGAGCCTGGGCCTGTTTATACTGAATCAGACTGATGGATAGTTCTCCTCACTAGAGCCTGGGCCTGTTTATACTGAATCAGACTGATGGATAGTTCTCCTCACTAGAGCCTGGGTCTGTTTATACTGAATCAGACTGAAGGATAGTTCTCCTCACCAGGGCCTGTTTATACTGAATCAGACTGATGGATAGTTCTCCTCACCAGGGCCTGTTTATACTGAATCAGACTGATGGATAGTTCTCCTCACCAGAGCCTGGGCCTGTTTATACTGAATCAGACTGATGGATAGTTCTCCTCACCAGAGCCTGGGCCTGTTTATACTGAATCAGACTGAGGGATAGTTCTCCTCACCAGAGCCTGGGCCTGTTTATACTGAATCAGACTGAGGGATAGTTCTCTTCACTAGTGCCTGGTGATACTGAATCAGACTGATGGATAGTTCTCCTCACCAGAGCCTGTTTATACTGAATCAGACTGAGGGATAGTTCTCTTCACTAGTGCCTGGTGATACTGAATCAGACTGAGGGATAGTTCTCCTCACCAGAGCCTGTGCCTGTTTATACTGAATCAGATGTTGGAAGTTATGTGTTCTTTTCAGTACTCTAAATGCCCTGTTCCTACTCCTCACTGCTGCCCCACACTCCTCCGTCCACCACGGGACTGCTTTCCTCCTCCTCCTCCCTGAACTCTTAGGTATAGACTCAGTAGCTGGCCCCACTAACACTGTTCTCACCCAGCTATTCATACTATCCACATCCCCTCTCATAGCCACCTGAGCCATCCCCTGCTCACTCAGCTCCTGAAACAGATCCCACTTTGCTCTTCCAAAACACCCACCTGCCTACTCCATCCACTGACACCTCCTCCCTCCGGCCTACTGTGCATATTATGGAGTAATGATCACTCCTTACTGTCGACTCCTCCCATACCTCCCACTCACAGATTCCTGCCATCGCACTAGATACCAGAGTCAGGTAATGATCACTCCCTACTGTCGACTCCTCCCATACCTCCCACTCACAGATTCCTGCACTAGATACCAGAGTCAGGTAATGATCACTCCCTACTGTCGACTCCTCCCATACCTCCCACTCACAGATTCCTGCACTAGATACCAGAGTCAGGTAATGATCACTCCCTACTGTCGACTCCTCCCATACCTCCCACTCACAGATTCCTGCACTAGATACCAGAGTCAGGTAATGATCACTCCCTACTGTCGACTCCTCCCATACCTCCCACTCACAGATTCCTGCCATCGCACTAGATACCAGAGTCAGGTAATGATCACTCCCTACTGTCGACTCCTCCCATACCTCCCACTCACAGATTCCTGCACTAGATACCAGAGTCAGGTAATGATCACTCCCTACTGTCGACTCCTCCCATACCTCCCACTCACAGATTCCTGCACTAGATACCAGAGTCAGGTAATGATCACTCCCTACTGTCGACTCCTCCCATACCTCCCACTCACAGATTCCTGCCATCGCACTAGATACCAGAGTCAGGTAATGATCACTCCCTACTGTCGACTCCTCCCATACCTCCCACTCACAGATTCCTGCACTAGATACCAGAGTCAGGTAATGATCACTCCCTACTGTCGACTCCTCCCATACCTCCCACTCACAGATTCCTGCACTAGATACCAGAGGTCCAAGGCAGACTCTTTCCCTGTGGCTTCATCCATCCTGGTCCCTCAGCCATCAGTCAGGCATTCCAGATCTGTCCTTTCCATTCAGATATTCCATCACTTGTCCATTTTCACCCCCCCACACCCGACCCCCAGAGCTTGTTGTGGGCATTCAAATCCCCACACCACATGACCGTACTTCTATCCTGGCCCTCCACCTTCTCCAACACTTCTAGGTCTAATACCTGACACAGATTCTAGTCATTTACTACCACTATCATCCCTCCTCTCAACCACACCTCCACCACCACATATTTCTGTTCAATACCTCTGCCTAGCATCCTGTAGGGAAGTCCTTGCTTCATGAAGGTGCCCCCCCCATATCTGTCCCTATGAACCACTACATATCTGTCCCTATGAACCACTACATATCCCTGTATTATAAACTCCACATTCGGTTTGAGTCATGTTTCCTGCACACAGATCACATCAGCCTTAGCTGGCATATCCACAATGAACTGCTTGAATTCCTGCCCATTGGCCAACAGGCTTGGATCATTCCATTGTAGTATTACCACCATAACTAAGATCCAGTAATACATGACTCCACCCTCCGCTGATTGAGGTCATCTCCAACCTCTTCCCATGTCAACCCTGTCATTCTCAGATGTCTCCCAGCAGCTTTCACTATTAGCTTAATCTTCTCCGTTTTAGACTTTACCTCAGCAGTGCTGTTGATAACTCCTGCTATGAACATCACCAGCTTTCTCTTATCTACGTATACCATATCGCCTCCCACCTGCCCCATAATCCCCGGTCTAGATGCTCCTACTCATCTCTCTCTTGAACCTGTATCTCTCTGGACCTGGACCATCCTCACTGCTTCTGTATAACACACCCTTCACTCCACTCTCACTTGTTGTACCTCCTCTATACATAATGACATACACACACTACCATTCAAAAGTTTGGGGTCACTCAGACATTTATTTTTAATTTTTAAGAAAAGCACCTTTTTTTGTGCATTAAAATAACATTGAATTGATCAGAAATACAGTGTAGACATTGTTAATGTTGTAAATGACTATTGTAGCTGGAAACGCCTGATGTTTAATGGAATATCTACATAGGCGTACAGATGCCCATTATCAGCAACCATCACTCCTGTGTTCCAATGGCACGGTGTGTTAGCTAATCCAAGTTTATCATTTTAAAAGGCTGATTGATCATTAGAAAACCCTTTTGCAATTATGTTATTACAGCTGAAAACTGTCTCAAACAGGGGCGGGGGGAAAACAATACATGTCGTCTGTGCCACTGAAATAGCGAATGGAGGACGCTTTCCCCAACTTATGTAACCGATGTGAAACGGCTAGCTAGTTAGCGGTGGTGCGCGCTAATAGCGTTTCAATCGGTGACGTCACTCACTCTGAGACCTTGAAGTAGAGGTTCCCCTTGCTCTGCAAGGGCCGCTGCTTTTGTGGAGCGATGGGTAACGAGCTTCGAGGGTGATGCTTCGAGGGTGTTGATGTGTGCAGAGGGTCCCTGGTTCAAGCCCAGGTTGGGGCGAGGAGAGGGACGGAAGCTATACTGTTACACTTAATATTAGGCAAGTTGAGAAATAAATATAGTAAGCCTAGCCTATAGAAACCTGATGGGATCCTCCTCTTTTTAATATCACTGTTTTCTCATGCAATTTCATAGCCTATAGAAATGTTGAGCAACATGAACTCTTGGGCTCTCATCAAGTGTTTTTTTCTTCGATTTTTTATAACATTTGCATTGATGTCAGAGTGATTAGAGGGACAATAGAGTGCTGAGTACCAGGCCGTTATCAAGTTTGGTAGGCTACTAATGACCATCAGCAGCATCAGAGCTTAGAGAAGCCTAATTACCGTGACTAATCGGTCACATGGAGTTTGACTGCCATCCTGACTCGTGACTGCCGTTGTGGCTGTAATATGGTCACCATAACAGCCCCTGTAAGAGGCATTCACTGTTACATCCCTGTACTTACAGACTGCAATTACAACCAGTTGCATGTTGTTATTACAGTGTAACTATGAATTATTACAATTAATGACAATACTTGTTAGTGTAATCTCATATATAATTATACTATAATATGGACCCCTTTAAAATGACGTTACCAAGATATCTATGTCACATGAATGGGTTTCCTGACGTGATAAATACTTCTCCAGGCATTGTGAGATCTGATAAGTTTGTAGCGTAACTGCAAAATAAAGAGGATCTGAAACACCACTTGTTCTTAATTAAAGGGTTCAGGTGTTTATGAATTACTAGGCTACTTGTGAGGTTGATGAATCACGGTTCTCTGTCAGATACATATGGCCTAAAATGGTGGAGTGGTGAATACTACAGTCAATAGACTGTCTGAAACTAATTCAACTCTACAGTTGGTGACAAGAATTTAATTAGAAACTACTGACAAGAAAATGATCAACTAAATCACGTGATGATGGTGCACCTTTACAAGTAGTCCATCTAAATCAACTGATTTATCACACTAGACTAATACAGCAGCCATCAGCATTACATTATCAGAGTACTGAGGCAGCGCTGGACAGACACCTTCATTTGTTAAGACACTCTTATTTATGTGTCTACTGTAGTCTATAGGGATCATTGCAGAGTCCAGTCCATGTTTTCATTATACTGATAACTACTGTAGTGTATCCTACTAGTGAACATTACTGGTAGTCCAGTCCATGTTTTCATTATACTGATAACTACTGTAGTGTATCCTACTAGTGAACATTACTGGTAGTCCAGTCCATGGTTTCATTATACTGATAACTACTGTTGTGTATCCTACTAGTGAACATTACTGATAGTCCAGTCCATGTTTTCATTATACTGATAACTACTGTAGTGTAGTGAACATTACTGGTAGTCCAGTTCATGTTTTCATTATACTGATAACTGATGCACCTTGTTCCATTCCATGTTTTATTTATGCACTAGTTGGTCTACAGAGTTAGTGAACAACAGGGTATCAATGTATTCCCACAATGCTTTAGGAGGAGGAGCTATAGGAGGATGGACTCATTGTCATGGTATATTTTCATAGAAGTGTACAGTGCAGAGGAGGCTGGTGGGATGAGCTATAGGAGGATGGACTCATTGTAATGGCTGGAATGGTTTAAATGGAACAGTATAAAACATATCAAACGTATGGAAACCACATGTTTGACTCCATTCCATTCACTCCATTCCAGCAATTACAATGAGCCCATCCTCCTATATGCTCATCCCACCAGCCTCCTCTGCACTGTACAATTCTATGAAAATATACCATGACAATGGGAGGGCTTCAGAGGTGTAAAGCAGAGGGCTTTAAACAAGTCTATTTTGAGATCATGGGCTTGAAATGTAACTTGCCAACTGTTATTTAGCCACGTATATCACATGAATGGGGTTGCTGAAAACTCTTCTCCAGGTGTTGTGACATCAGATAATGTGCTCAACAAGACTGCAAAAACAGATGACCTGGAACATTACCTTCCTCTCAACTGAAATGGGTCAGATGCTTAATGAATCACTAGTCTCCCATCACATGTTTCGTTATTCAATCTTATTAGGGCAGAACTAATGTGATTGGTGCGAGTTCCACAGACTGCCACTTGTGATTGCATCACCTGACCTATAAAACTGTCTGTAACCCTTAACCTATAACACCATGTAACCCTAAACCTATAACACTGTGTAACCCTTAACCCTAAACCTATAACACTGTGTAACTCTAATCCTATAACACTTGTAACCCTAAACCTATAACACTGTGTAACCCTTAACCCTAAACCTAACCCTAAACCTATAACACTGTAACCCTAAACCTATAACACTAAACCTAATCCTACAACACTGTGTAACCCTAAACCTATAACACTGTGTAACCCTGAGCCTATAACACTGTGTAACCCTAAACCTATAACACTGTGTAACCCTAAACCTATAACACTGTGTAACCCTAATCCTATAACACTGTGTAACCCTAATCCTATAACACTGTGTAACCCTAATCCTACAACACTGTGTAACTCTAATCCTATAACACTGTGTAACCCTAAACCTACAACACCGTGTAACCCCAAACCTATAACACTGTGTAACCCTAATCCTATAACACTGTGTAACCCTAAACCTATAACACTATGTAACCCTAATCCTATAACACTGTGTAACCCTAATCCTACAACACTGTGTAACCCTAATCCTATAACACTGTGTAACCCTAAACCTACAACACTGTGTAACCCCAAACCTATAACACTGTGTAACCCGAATCCTATAACACTGTGTAACCCTAAACCTACAACACTGAGTAACATTAACTCTAAGCTTAAACCTAATCTTAACCAATTGTATCCCTAATAACCCTAACCTTTGGATCTGCCAACTGAATATACACCTCCTATTGTTAAGGTTTGTACTGACAGCGGTGAAATCTGATCCTAGATCTGTGGTTGGCAACTTCTCACCATCAATGGACTCTAAAACCATCATGTCATTATCTGACCCTGAACTGATCAAGTGGTTCTGTTTTACCACCAGGGTTAAAGCATGGCCCTCATTTAACTATCTACACTAGTAAGAGATCTGCATCAACTTAATCAGTTCAGTAACAGACCTTGAGTCCTCACAGCTCTCATGTGGTGATCTCCCTTTATTTATTTTATGGAGGGAAAACTGTTTCACTTCAAAATGTTGTACTGAAGCTATTTAATAGAAATACATTCTCTTGTCTGGTCACACCAGGAACTGATACCATCCCTTGTTCCACTCAATTTGGAGGGAAAACTATTTAACAGAAAAATTGTAATTTGTAAATGTGCCAACAGGAAGAACATTACGTTTATACTCATGTCAAAGGCAACAACATTTTCATTGTAATCCAACAGAACATGAGGTCTGGATTGTTCTGGTGGGGACGACTGGAGTTGGAAAGAGTGCAGCAGGAACCACCATCCTGGGGAGGAAAGATTTTGAAACAAATGCATCTCGTGACTGTTACATCAGAAAGACAGAAGGAGAGGTGGTGTCACATGAGATGTCGCTGGAGAGACACGAAGCAGGTACGGGGAGTAAACATTTAATAAATAATGGACATATAACGAGACAGGAACAGCGTCAGCAAACAGAAAACAAAGACAAAAAACAATCGATGAATCAGCAGGGAACAGAGCTGGGGAACTGACAAATATAGGGGAGGAAATCAACAGGAGATAAGTGAGTCCAGGTGAGTCCAATAACGCTGATGCGAGTGATGAGGGAAGGCAGGTGTGCATGATTGATGGCAGGAGCGTGTGATGCAGGGTAATCTGGCGCCAGGGGAAGGGAAGGGAAGAGCGGGAGCAGACGTGACAGGTGGATGGGAAAAGTTTAGATGCTATATACTGAACAAAAATATAAATTCAACATGCAACAATTTCAACAAATTTCCTGAGTTACAGTTCATATAAGGAAACCAGTCAATTGAAATAAATAAATTAGACCCTAATCTATGGATTTCACATGACTGGGCAGGGGCGGAGCCATGGGTGGGCCTGGGAGGGCATAGCACCACCCACTTGGGATTCAGACCCACCCACTGGAGAGCCAGGCCCATCCAATAGGAATGAGTTTTTCCCCACAAAAAGGGCTTAATTACAGACAGAAATACTCCCCAGTTTCATCAGCTGCCTGGGTGGCTGGTCTCTGACGATCCCTGTAGGTGAAGAAGCCGGATTAGGAGTTCCTGGATTGGCGTGGTTACACTTGGTCTGCGGTTGTGATGCCGGTTGGATGTACTGCCAAATTCTCTAAAACAACGTTAGAGAAGGGTTATGTTAGAGAAATTAACATTCAATTCTGTTGCAACAGCTCTGGTGGACATTATTGCAGTCAGCATGACAATTGCACACTCCCTCAACTTGAGACATCAGTGGCATTGTGTTGTGTGACAAAACTGCACATTTTAGAGTGGCCTTTTATTGTCCCCAGCGCAAAGTGCACCTGTGTAATGATCATGCTGTTTAATCAGCTTCTTGATGTGCCACACCTGTCAGGTGGATGGATTCTCTTGGCCACAGAGAAATGTTCACTAACAGGGATTATTTACATTTGAACATTTAAGAGAAATACGCTTTTTGTGCGTTTGGAACATTTCTGGGGATCTTTTATTTCAGCTCGTGAAACATAGTACCAACACTTTACATGTTGCGTTTATATTTTTGTTCAGTATATATACATTGTGGATAATTGTAATCCAGATCTTCAGGATTTTACTCAGAAATGTAAAGGGAGATATCATGTCTTCATCAATGAAGATCAGAATCCCTCTCAGGTCACTGAGCTGCTGTAGAAGATAAACAAGATGGTGGAAAGGAATGGAGGAAGATACTACAGCAATGAGATGTTCCAGGAGGCTGAGAGAGAGAATGAAGAAGATGAGGAGAGGATCCTGAGAGAGAGAATGAAGAAGAGGAGGAGAGGAGGCTGAGAGAGAGAATGAAGAAGATGAGGAGAGGATCCTGAGAGAGAGAATGAAGAAGATGAGGAGAGGATCCTGAGAGAGAGAATGAAGAAGATGAGGAGAGGATCCTGAGAGAGAGAATGAAGAAGATGAGGAGAGGATCCTGAGAGAGAGAATGAAGAAGATGAGGAGAGGATCCTGAGAGAGAGAATGAAGAGAGGAAGAGAGGATCCTGAGAGAGAGAGATGGAAGAGAGGATCCTGAGAGAGAGAATGAAGAAGATGAGGAGAGGATCCTGAGAGAGAGAATGAAGAAGATGAGGAGAGGATCCTGAGAGAGAGAATGAAGAAGATGAGGAGAGGATCCTGAGAGAGAGAATGAAGAAGATGAGGAGAGGATCCTGAGAGAGAGAATGAAGAAGATGAAGAGAGGATCCTGAGAGAGAGATTGAAGAGAGGAAGAGAGGATCCTGAGAGAGAGAATGAAGAAGATGAGGAGAGGATCCTGAGAGAGAGAATGAAGAAGATGAGGAGAGGAGAGAGAGATTGAAGAGAGGAAGAGAGGATCCTGAGAGAGAGAATGAAGAAGATGAGGAGAGGATCCTGAGAGAGAGAATGAAGAAGATGAGGAGAGGATCCTGAGAGAGAGAATGAAGAAGATGAGGAGAGGATCCTGAGAGAGAGATTGAAGAGAGGAAGAGAGGATCCTGAGAGAGAGAATGAAGAAGATGAGGAGAGGATCCTGAGAGAGAGAATGAAGAAGATGAGGAGAGGATCCTGAGAGAGAGATTGAAGAGAGGAAGAGAGGATCCTGAGAGAGAGAATGAAGAAGATGAGGAGAGGATCCTGAGAGAGAGAATGAAGAAGATGAGGAGAGGATCCTGAGAGAGAGATTGAAGAGAGGAAGAGAGGATCCTGAGAGAGAGAATGAAGAAGATGAGGAGAGGATCCTGAGAGAGAGATTGAAGAGAGGAAGAGAGGATCCTGAGAGAGAGAATGAAGAAGATGAGGAGAGGATCCTGAGAGAGAGAATGAAGAAGAGGAGGAGAGGAGGCTGAGAGAGAGAATGAAGAAGATGAGGAGAGGATCCTGAGAGAGAGAATGAAGAAGATGAGGAGAGGATCCTGAGAGAGAGAATGAAGAAGATGAGGAGAGGATCCTGAGAGAGAGAATGAAGAAGATGAGGAGAGGATCCTGAGAGAGAGAATGAAGAAGATGAGGAGAGGATCCTGAGAGAGAGAATGAAGAGAGGAAGAGAGGATCCTGAGAGAGAGAATGAAGAAGATGAGGAGAGGATCCTGAGAGAGAGAATGAAGAAGATGAGGAGAGGATCCTGAGAGAGAGAATGAAGAAGATGAGGAGAGGATCCTGAGAGAGAGAATGAAGAAGATGAGGAGAGGATCCTGAGAGAGAGAATGAAGAGAGGAAGAGAGGATCCTGAGAGAGAGAATGAAGAAGATGAGGAGAGGATCCTGAGAGAGAGAATGAAGAAGATGAGGAGAGGATCCTGAGAGAGAGAATGAAGAAGATGAGGAGAGGATCCTGAGAGAGAGAATGAAGAAGATGAGGAGAGGATCCTGAGAGAGAGAATGAAGAAGATGAAGAGAGGATCCTGAGAGAGAGATTGAAGAGAGGAAGAGAGGATCCTGAGAGAGAGAATGAAGAAGATGAGGAGAGGATCCTGAGAGAGAGAATGAAGAAGATGAGGAGAGGATCCTGAGAGAGAGATTGAAGAGAGGAAGAGAGGATCCTGAGAGAGAGAATGAAGAAGATGAGGAGAGGATCCTGAGAGAGAGAATGAAGAAGATGAGGAGAGGATCCTGAGAGAGAGAATGAAGAAGATGAGGAGAGGATCCTGAGAGAGAGATTGAAGAGAGGAAGAGAGGATCCTGAGAGAGAGAATGAAGAAGATGAGGAGAGGATCCTGAGAGAGAGAATGAAGAAGATGAGGAGAGGATCCTGAGAGAGAGATTGAAGAGAGGAAGAGAGGATCCTGAGAGAGAGAATGAAGAAGATGAGGAGAGGATCCTGAGAGAGAGAATGAAGAAGATGAGGAGAGGATCCTGAGAGAGAGATTGAAGAGAGGAAGAGAGGATCCTGAGAGAGAGAATGAAGAAGATGAGGAGAGGATCCTGAGAGAGAGATTGAAGAGAGGAAGAGAGGATCCTGAGAGAGAGAATGAAGAAGATGAGGAGAGGATCCTGAGAGAGAGAATGAAGAAGATGAGGAGAGGATCCTGAGAGAGAGATTGAAGAGAGGAAGAGAGGATCCTGAGAGAGAGATGGAAGAGGATCCTGAGAGAGAGATGGAAGAGAGGATCCTGATAGAGAGATTGAGGAGAGGATCCCGAGAGAGAGATGGAAGAGAGGATCCTGAGAGAGAGATGGAAGAGAGGATCCCGAGAGAGAGATGGAAGAGAGGATCCTGAGAGAGAGATTGAGGAGAGGATCCAGAGAGAGAGATGGAAGAGAGGATCCTGAGAGAGAGATGGAAGAGAGGATGCTGAGAGAGAGATGGAGGAGAGGATCCTGAGAGAGAGATGGAAGAGAGGATCCTGAGAGAGAGATTGAAGAGAGGAAGAGAGGATCCTGAGAGAGAGAGATGGAAGAGAGGATCCTGAGAGAGAGATGGAAGAGAGGATCCTGAGAGAGAGATTGAAGAGAGGAAGAGAGGAGAGAGAGATGGAAGAGAGGATCCTGAGAGAGAGATTGAAGAGAGGAAGAGAGGATCCTGAGAGAGAGATGGAAGAGAGGATCCTGAGAGAGAGATGGAAGAGAGGATCCTGAGAGAGATTGAAGAGAGGAAGAGAGGATCCTGAGAGAGAGATGGAAGAGAGGATCCTGAGAGAGAGATGGAAGAGAGGATCCTGAGAGAGAGATTGAAGAGAGGAAGAGAGGATCCTGAGAGAGAGATGGAAGAGAGGATCCTGAGAGAGAGATGGAAGAGAGGATCCTGAGAGAGAGATTGAAGAGAGGAAGAGAGGATCCTGAGAGAGAGATTGAAGAGAGGAAGAGAGGATCCTGAGAGAGAGATGGAAGAGAGGATCCTGAGAGAGAGATGGAAGAGAGGATCCTGAGAGAGAGATTGAAGAGAGGAAGAGAGGATCCTGAGAGAGAGAGATTGAAGAGAGGATCCTGAGAGAGAGATTGAAGAGAGGATCCTGATAGAGAGATTGAAGAGAGGAAGAGAGGATCCAGAGAGAGAGAGATTGAAGAGAGGATCCTGAGAGAGAGAGATTGAAGAGAGGATCCTGAGAGAGAGATGGAAGAGAGGATCCTGATAGAGAGATTGAAGAGAGGATCCTGAGAGAGAGATGGAAGAGAGGATCCTGATAGAGAGATTGAGGAGAGGATCCCGAGAGAGAGATGGAAGAGAGGATCCTGAGAGAGAGATTGAAGGGAGGATCCTGAGAGAGAGATGGAAGAGAGGAAGAGAGGATCCTGAGAGAGAGAGATTGAAGAGAGGATCCTGAGAGAGATGGAGGAGAGGATCCTGAGAGAGAGATTGAAGAGAGGAAGAGAGGATCCTGAGAGAGAGATTGAAGAGACGATCCTGAGAGAGAGATGGAAGAGAGGATCCTGAGAGAGAGATGGAAGAGACGATCCTGAGAGAGAGATTGAAGAGAGGAAGAGAGGATCCTGAGAGAGAGATTGAAGAGAGGAAGAGAGGATCCTGAGAGAGAGATGGAAGAGAGGATCCTGAGAGAGAGATTGAAGAGAGGAAGAGAGGATCCTGAGAGAGAGATGGAAGAGAGGATCCTGAGAGAGAGATTGAAGAGAGGAAGAGAGGATCCTGAGAGAGAGAGATTGAAGAGAGGATCCTGAGAGAGATGGAGGAGAGGATCCTGAGAGAGATGGAGGAGAGGATCCTGAGAGAGAGATTGAAGAGAGGAAGAGAGGATCCTGAGAGAGAGATTGAAGAGAGGATCCTGAGAGAGAGATTGAAGAGAGGAGAGAGGATCCTGAGAGAGAGATGGAAGAGAGGATCCTGAGAGAGAGATGGAAGAGAGGAAGAGAGGATCCTGAGAGAGAGATTGAAGAGAGGATCCTGAGAGAGAGATTGAAGAGAGGAGAGAGGATCCTGAGAGAGAGATGGAAGAGAGGATCCTGAGAGAGAGATGGAAGAGAGGATCCTGAGAGAGAGATTGAAGAGAGGAGAGAGGATCCTGAGAGAGAGATGGAAGAGACGATCCTGAGAGAGAGATTGAAGAGAGGAGAGAGGATCCTGAGAGAGATGGAGGAGAGGATCCTGAGAGAGAGATGGAAGAGAGGATCCTGAGAGAGAGATTGAAGAGAGGAAGAGAGGATCCTGAGAGAGAGATTGAAGAGAGGATCCTGAGAGAGAGATTGAAGAGAGGAAGAGAGGATCCTGAGAGAGAGATTGAAGAGAGGATCCTGAGAGAGAGATTGAAGAGAGGAGAGAGGATCCTGAGAGAGAGATGGAAGAGAGGATCCTGAGAGAGAGATGGAAGAGAGGAAGAGAGGATCCTGAGAGAGATGGAGGAGAGGATCCTGAGAGAGAGATTGAAGAGAGGAAGAGAGGATCCTGAGAGAGAGATTGAAGAGAGGATCCTGAGAGAGAGATTGAAGAGAGGAGAGAGGATCCTGAGAGAGAGATGGAAGAGAGGATCCTGAGAGAGAGATGGAAGAGAGGATCCTGAGAGAGAGATTGAAGAGAGGAGAGAGGATCCTGAGAGAGAGATGGAAGAGACGATCCTGAGAGAGAGATTGAAGAGAGGAGAGAGGATCCTGAGAGAGAGATTGAAGAGAGGAGAGAGGATCCTGAGAGAGAGATGGAAGAGAGGATCCTGAGAGAGGGGGGTGGAAACGTTTGAAAGAGCATCAAAGGGATATATTTGGTGTTGAAAGTTGTGACAGCAGTGGGGCAGTAGAGTGAACTACAGTGGAAGCTCTAGTAAATAGATTCAGTATATAATGAGAATCCTTAGTTAAAACCTCTGCAGGATCGGTGTCCCGCCCTCGGGACGCTTGAGCTAACGTGCACAAATGTGATTAGCATGAGGTTGTAAGTAACAAGAACATTTCCCAGGACATAGACATATCTTAGATGGGCAGAAAGCTTAAATTCTTGTTAATCTAACTGCACTGTCCAATTTACAGTAGCTATTACAGTGAAAGAATACCATGCTATTGTTTGAGGAGAGTGCACAGTTTTGCACTTGAAAATGTATCAATAAACCTATAGGCAGATGTGGGCAGATCTGATACAACATTTTGAACAGTAATGCAATGGTTCATTGGATATCTCTAAAACTTTTCACATACACTGCTTCCATCTAGTGGCCAACATCTAAAGTGCGCCTGTTCTCCTAAGTAATATTATGTCCCTTTTCTTGCATTTAAAAGATGTGACAAAAAAAACACATGTTTTTTCTTTGTATTTTCTTCTACCAGATCTAATGTGTTTTATTCTCCTACACGAATTTCACATTTCCACAAACTTCAAAGTGTTTCCTTTCAAATGGTATCAAGAATATGCATATCCTTGTTTCAGGTCCTAGGCAACAGGCAGTTAGATTTGGGAATGTCATTTTAGGTGAAAATTGAAGGGTCCGATCCTTAAGATGTTGCTGTACATTCTACAAGTTGTTTGACTTCATTATTTGATATCTATAGAGTGTACAAAACATTAACAATTACCTGCTCTTTCCATAGACTGACCAGGTAAATCCAGGTAAAAGCTATGATCGCTTATTGATGTCACTTGTTAGTTCCACTTCAATTAGTGTAAATGAAGGGGAGGAGACGGGTTAAAGAAGGATTTTTAAGCCTTGAGACAATTGAGACTTGGATTGTGTATGTGTTTCAGTTAGGGTGTGAATGGGCAAGACAAAATATTTAAGTGCCTTTGAACAGGGTATGGTAGTAAGTGTCAGGCACACCGGTTTGTGTCAACATGGGCCAGCTTCCCTGTGTAACGCTTTCAACACCTTGTAGAGTCCATGCCCCAACAAATTGATGCTTTTCTGAGGGAAAAAAGGGGCTGAAAATCAATATTAGGAAGGTATTGTTCTTAAATAACTAAAACCCCTAATGTGTTCAGTTTATTTGAGTCTATTGCTGTACCCCCCCCCCCCCCCAAATCGCAGCACCCCCAAACTACTTCCTATGGTCTCTGTACCTCTGTAAACGTCCCTTCACTTTCATTTCCACTGTCTTTGCTAAGGTCTCAGGACCCATCAGCTCTACAAAGTCCTCTGTCTCCACCTAGAGGAACAAAGGAGTGATTACAACTATCACAGGAATGACAAAAATATGATACAAATGCAATACTGTAGAATGTTTTCTGATCTATGCTTGTTTGTTTCTTCACTGCATTTAATAACCACGAGCTGAAGACATATTCACACATGGTCAAATCATTTTAATGGACAATTTTCTTTATAGAGTTTGCGGCGTATCAGACGTGTACTGTTATTTCCAGATGTTTTTAATTCATTTGACTCTCTATATATGACATCACAAATATTTCAGTATTAGAACTACATATTCTGCCTCTTAGAAAACGTAGACCTGTTTTTTTTTAATGCGGGAGTTGTTGTGTAAGTTCTTTCCTGTTAGAAACTGAAAGTAAATTCGACCACTTTTCTCTCTTTCTGTGGCTTCAGCCCAGGGTTTTCGACTTGCAAGTCAGCAGGAGAAATGGTAGGTTCATGTTTTTATTATTAAAGTCAGGTGTAAGATTCTTTGGGAGTCGATTCTTATTCAACGAAACATATTTAATACAGGCCCGATTTTTCAACTTCTTTCTAATAAACGGCAAGTAAATAAATCTAGTACCCCACTAGGCCCATTGGCATAATGGCGGAGTGCGCACAAGGAAGACCACGAAAAGTGTTCTCTTTTTACACAGCTACCAGACGCTGATATTTAAGCTTTTTAGTAGATATATTCATATATTTATCCTTAAATAAGAGTTGATTGTGAGGAAAGAAACAATAGACAATCGTGTGTATTGTATACATGTATTTCTTCCAAACTTTGATAGGCGGTCATAGGCCTAATTGGGTCCCATTAAATGTGTAGTTGTGTCCGAATATTTAGGCATTTTAGGTATGCGCATATATAATGTTTTATATGTGAAATTTGTGAAATAGAGTATGCTTGAAATGCCAGCATGTTTCATTTCGGCTATAATTCGCTGCACACTTGAGGAAGGACGGACTGTACCCAAATGGGGACCCAAATGGGGCGGCAGGGTAGCCTAGTCGTTAGAGCGTTGGACTAGTAACGGAAGGTTGCAAGTTCAAACCCCCGAGTTGACAAGGTACAAATCTGTCGTTCTGCCCCTGAACAGGCAGTTAACCTACTGTTCCTAGGCCGTCATTGAAATTAAGAATTTGTTCGTAACTGACTTGCCTAGTAAAATAAAGGTAAAAAAAGAAAGGTGCGTCTACTATGTTGATATTTGTTGCTTACTGCATACATTTGTTGTAAACAGTACGTTTCTAAATAGTATATAGTAAACATTATGTAGTTTTAGTAAGTAGTAGGCAATACAGATTTCGGATACGGCCTATGACACCTATCCAACCCGGACAAAATGGATTCATAGAAACGCAATCACTTTGGTTTTGCGTTGGCCCATAGAGATAGAGAGCAGGGGCTGCACCATTGATGCTATCCTCCATCTCTTCTCTCTCTTCTCTCTCCTCTCTCCTCCATCTCTTCTCTCTCCTCTCTCCTCCATCTCTTCTCTCTCTTCTCTCTCCTCTCTCCTCCATCTCTTCTCTCTCCCCTCTCCTCAATCTCTTCTCTCTCCCCTCTCCTCCACATCTCTCTTCCCTCCATCTCTTCTCTCTCCCCTCTCCCCTCTCCTCCATCTCTTCTCTCTCCTCTCTCCTCCATCTCTTCTCTCTCCTCTCTCCTCCATCTCTTCTCTCTCCTCTCTCCTCCATCTCTTCTCTCTCCCCTCTCCTCCACATCTTCTCTCTTCCCTCCATCTCTTCTCTCTCCCCTCTCCTCCATCTCTTCTCTCTCCTCTCTCCTCCATCTCTTCTCTCTCCCCTCTCCTCCATCTCTTCTCTCTCTTCTCTCTCCTCTCTCCTCCATCTCTTCTCTCTCCCCTCTCCTCCACATCTTCTCTCTTCTCTCCATCTCTTCTCTCTCCCCTCTCCTCCATCTCTTCTCTCTCCTCTCTCCTCCATCTCTTCTCTCTCCCCTCTCCTCCATCTCTTCTCTCTCCTCTCTCCTCCATCTCTTCTCTCTCCTCTCTCCTCCATCTCTTCTCTCTCCCCTCTCCTCCATCTCTTCTCTCTCCTCTCTCCTCCATCTCTTCTCTCTCCCCTCTCCTCCACATCTTCTCTCTTCCCTCCATCTCTTCTCTCTCCCCTCTCCTCCATCTCTTCTCTCTCCCCTCTCCTCCATCTCTTCTCTCTCTTCTCTCTCCTCTCTCCTCCATCTCTTCTCTCTCCCCTCTCCTCCATCTCTTCTCTCTCTTCTCTCTCCTCTCTCCTCCATCTCTTCTCTCTCCCATCTCTCCTCTCTCCTCCATCTCTTCTCTCTCCTCCATCTCTTCTCTCTCCTCCATCTCTTCTCTCTCCCCTCTCCTCCATCTCTTCTCTCTCTTCTCTCTCCTCTCTCCTCCATCTCTTCTCTCTCCCCTCTCCTCCATCTCTTCTCTCTCTTCTCTCTCCTCTCTCCTCCATCTCTTCTCTCTCCTCTCTCCTCCATCTCTTCTCTCTCCCCTCTCCTCCACATCTTCTCTCTTCCCTCCATCTCTTCTCTCTCCCCTCTCCTCCATCTCTTCTCTCTCCCCTCTCCTCCATCTCTTCTCTCTCCTCTCTCCTCCATCTCTTCTCTCTCCTCCATCTCTTCTCTCTCCTCTCTCCTCCATCTCTTCTCTCTCCCCTCTCCTCCATCTCTTCTCTCTCTTCTCTCACCTCTCTCCTCCATCTCTTCTCTCTCCCCTCTCCTCCATCTCTTCTCTCTCCCCTCTCCTCCATCTCTTCTCTCCTCCATCTCTCCTCTCTCCTCCATCTCTTCTCTCTCCCCTCTCCTCCATCTCTTTTCTCTCCTCCATCTCTTCTCTCTCCTCTCTCCTCCATCTCTTCTCTCTCCTCTCTCCTCCATCTCTTCTCTCTCCCCTCTCCTCCATCTCTTCTCTCTCTTCTCTCACCTCTCTCCTCCATCTCTTCTCTCTCCCCTCTCCTCCATCTCTTCTCTCTCCCCTCTCCTCCATCTCTTCTCTCCTCCATCTCTCCTCTCTCCTCTCTCCCCTCTCCTCCATCTCTTCTCTCTCCTCCATCTCTTTTCTCTCCTCCATCTCTTCTCTCTCCTCCATCTCTTCTCTCTCCTCTCTCCTCCATCTCTTCTCTCTCCTCTCTCCTCCATCTCTTCTCTCTCCTCTCTCCTCCATCTCTTCTCTCTCCCCTCTCCTCCATCTATTCTCTCCTCCATCTCTCCTCTCTCCTCCATCTCTTCTCTCTCCCCTCTCCTCCATCTCTTCTCTCTCCCCTCTCCTCCATCTCTTCTCTCCTCCATCTCTCCTCTCTCCTCTCTCCCCTCTCCTCCATCTCTTCTCTCTCCTCCATCTCTTTTCTCTCCTCCATCTCTTCTCTCTCCTCCATCTCTTCTCTCTCCTCTCTCCTCCATCTCTTCTCTCTCCTCTCTCCTCCATCTCTTCTCTCTCCTCTCTCCTCCATCTCTTCTCTCTCCCCTCTCCTCCATCTATTCTCTCCTCCATCTCTCCTCTCTCCTCCATCTCTTCTCTCTCCCCTCTCCTCCATCTCTTTTCTCTCCTCCATCTCTTCTCTCTCCTCTCTCCTCCATCTCTTCTCTCTCCTCTCTCCTCCATCCCTTCTCTCTCCTCTCTCCTCCATCTCTTCTCTCTCCCCTCTCCTCCATCTCTTCTCTCTTCTCTCTCCTCTCTCCTCCATCTCTTCTCTCTCCCCTCTCCATCTCTTCTCTCTCCCCTCTCCTCCATCTCTTCTCTCTCCCCTCTCCTCCATCTCTTCTCTCCCCTCTCCTCACTCCCCTCTCCTCCATCTCTTCTCTCTTCCCTCTCCTCCATCTCTTCTCTATCCCCTCTCCTCCATCTCTTCTCTCTCCCCCTCTCCCCCATCTCTTCTCTCTCTCCTCTCTCCTCCATCTCTTCTCTCTCCCCTCTCCTCCATCTCTTCTCTCTCCCCTCTCCTCCATCTCTTCTCTCTCCCATCTCTTCTCTCTCCCATCTCTTCTCTCTCCTCCATCTCTTCTCTCTCCTCTCTCCTCCATCTCTTCTCTCTCCCCTCTCCTCCATCTCTTCTCTCTCCTCCATCTCTTCTCTCTCCCCTCTCCTCCATCTCTTCTCTCTCCTCCATCTCTTCTCTCTCCTCCATCTCTTCTCTCTCCTCCATCTCTTCTCTCTCCTCCATCTCTTCTCTCTCCTCCATCTCTTCTCTCTCCTCCATCTCTTCTCTCTCCTCCATCTCTTCTCTCTCCTCCATCTCTTCTCTCTCCTCCATCTCTTCTCTCTCCTCCATCTCTTCTCTCTCCCCTCTCCTCCATCTCTTCTCTCTCCTCCATCTCTTCTCTCTCCCCTCTCCTCCATCTCTTCTCTCTCCCATCTCTTCTCTCTCCCATCTCTTCTCTCTCCTCCATCTCTTCTCTCTCCTCTCTCCTCCATCTCTTCTCTCTCCTCTCTCCTCCATCTCTCTCTCTCCTCTCTCCTCCATCTCTTCTCTCTACCATCTCTTCTCTCTCCTCCATCTCTTCTCTCTCCTCCATCTCTTCTCTCTCCCATCTCTTCTCTCTCCTCCATCTCTTCTCTCTCCCATCTCTTATCTCTCCTCCATCTCTTCTCTCTCCTCTCTCCTCCATCTCTTCTCTCTCCTCTCTCCTCCATCTCTTCTCTCTCCTCTCTCCTCCATCTCTTCTCTCTCCCATCTCTTCTCTCTCCCATCTCTTCTCTCTCCTCCATCTCTTCTCTCTCCTCTCTCCTCCATCTCTTCTCTCTCCTCTCTCCTCCATCTCTTCTCTCTCCTCTCTCCTCCATCTCTTCTCTCTCC
This sequence comes from Oncorhynchus gorbuscha, assembly GCF_021184085.1. Classification (NCBI taxonomy): domain Eukaryota; kingdom Metazoa; phylum Chordata; class Actinopteri; order Salmoniformes; family Salmonidae; genus Oncorhynchus; species Oncorhynchus gorbuscha. The sequence goes on along the minus strand of NW_025745944.1, from coordinate 17,540 downwards.
CCTCTCCTCCATCTCTTCTCTCTCCCCTCTCCTCCATCTCTTCTCTCTCCCATCTCTTCTCTCTCCCATCTCTTCTCTCTCCTCCATCTCTTCTCTCTCCTCTCTCCTCCATCTCTTCTCTCTCCCTCTCCTCCATCTCTTCTCTCTCCTCCATCTCTTCTCTCTCCCCTCTCCTCCATCTCTTCTCTCTCCTCCATCTCTTCTCTCTCCTCCATCTCTTCTCTCTCCTCCATCTCTTCTCTCTCCTCCATCTCTTCTCTCTCCTCCATCTCTTCTCTCTCCTCCATCTCTTCTCTCTCCTCCATCTCTTCTCTCTCCTCCATCTCTTCTCTGTCCTCCATCTCTCTTTCTCTCCCCCATCTCTTCTCTCTCCTCCATCTCTTCTCTCTCCTCTCTCCTCCATCTCTTCTCTCTCCCCTCTCCTCCATCTCTTCTCTCTCCCATCTCTTCTCTCTCCCATCTCTTCTCTCTCCTCCATCTCTTCTCTCTCCCATCTCTTCTCTCTCCCTCTCCTCCATCTCTTCTCTCTCCCATCTCTTCTCTCTCCCATCTCTTCTCTCTCCTCCATGTCTTCTCTCTCCCATCTCTTCTCTCTCCTCCATCTCTTCTCTCTCCCATCTCTTCTCTCCTCCATCTCTTCTCTCTCCTCCATCTCTTCTCTCTCCTCCATCTCTTCTCTCTCCATCATCTCTTCTCTCTCCTCCATCTCTTCTCTCTCCTCCATCTCTTCTCTCTCCTCCATCTCTTCTCTGTCCTCCATCTCTTCTCTCTCCCCTCTCCTCCATCTCTCCTCTCTCCTCCATCTCTTCTCTCTCCCCTCTCCTCCATCTCTCCTCTCTCCTCTCTCCCCTCTCCTCCATCTCTTCTCTCTCCTCCATCTCTTTTCTCTCCTCCATCTCTTCTCTCTCCTCCATCTCTTCTCTCTCCTCTCTCCTCCATCTCTTCTCTCTCCTCTCTCCTCCATCTCTTCTCTCTCCTCTCTCCTCCATCTCTTCTCTCTCCCCTCTCCTCCATCTATTCTCTCCTCCATCTCTCCTCTCTCCTCCATCTCTTCTCTCTCCCCTCTCCTCCATCTCTTTTCTCTCCTCCATCTCTTCTCTCTCCTCTCTCCTCCATCTCTTCTCTCTCCTCTCTCCTCCATCCCTTCTCTCTCCTCTCTCCTCCATCTCTTCTCTCTCCCCTCTCCTCCATCTCTTCTCTCTTCTCTCTCCTCTCTCCTCCATCTCTTCTCTCTCCCCTCTCCATCTCTTCTCTCTCCCCTCTCCTCCATCTCTTCTCTCTCCCCTCTCCTCCATCTCTTCTCTCTCCCCTCTCCTCACTCCCCTCTCCTCCATCTCTTCTCTCTTCCCTCTCCTCCATCTCTTCTCTATCCCCTCTCCTCCATCTCTTCTCTCTCCCCCCTCTCCCCCATCTCTTCTCTCTCCTCTCTCCTCCATCTCTTCTCTCTCCCCTCTCCTCCATCTCTTCTCTCTCCCCTCTCCTCCATCTCTTCTCTCTCCCATCTCTTCTCTCTCCCATCTCTTCTCTCTCCTCCATCTCTTCTCTCTCCTCTCTCCTCCATCTCTTCTCTCTCCCCTCTCCTCCATCTCTTCTCTCTCCTCCATCTCTTCTCTCTCCCTCTCCTCCATCTCTTCTCTCTCCTCCATCTCTTCTCTCTCCTCCATCTCTTCTCTCTCCTCCATCTCTTCTCTCTCCTCCATCTCTTCTCTCTCCTCCATCTCTTCTCTCTCCTCCATCTCTTCTCTCTCCTCCATCTCTTCTCTCTCCTCCATCTCTTCTCTCTCCTCCATCTCTTCTCTCTCCTCCATCTCTTCTCTCTCCCCTCTCCTCCATCTCTTCTCTCTCCTCCATCTCTTCTCTCTCCCCTCTCCTCCATCTCTTCTCTCTCCCATCTCTTCTCTCTCCCATCTCTTCTCTCTCCTCCATCTCTTCTCTCTCCTCTCTCCTCCATCTCTTCTCTCTCCTCTCTCCTCCATCTCTTCTCTCTCCTCTCTCCTCCATCTCTTCTCTCTACCATCTCTTCTCTCTCCTCCATCTCTTCTCTCTCCTCCATCTCTTCTCTCTCCCATCTCTTCTCTCTCCTCCATCTCTTCTCTCTCCCATCTCTTATCTCTCCTCCATCTCTTCTCTCTCCTCTCTCCTCCATCTCTTCTCTCTCCTCTCTCCTCCATCTCTTCTCTCTCCTCTCTCCTCCATCTCTTCTCTCTCCCATCTCTTCTCTCTCCCATCTCTTCTCTCTCCTCCATCTCTTCTCTCTCCTCTCTCCTCCATCTCTTCTCTCTCCTCTCTCCTCCATCTCTTCTCTCTCCTCTCTCCTCCATCACTTCTCTCTCCCCTCTCCTCCATCTCTTCTCTCTCCCCTCTCCTCCATCTCTTCTCTCTCCCATCTCTTCTCTCTCCCATCTCTTCTCTCTCCTCCATCTCTTCTCTCTCCTCTCTCCTCCATCTCTTCTCTCTCCCCTCTCCTCCATCTCTTCTCTCTCCTCCATCTCTTCTCTCCCCTCTCCTCCATCTCTTCTCTCTCCTCCATCTCTTCTCTCTCCTCCATCTCTTCTCTCTCCTCCATCTCTTCTCTCTCCTCCATCTCTTCTCTCTCCTCCATCTCTTCTCTCTCCTCCATCTCTTCTCTCTCCTCCATCTCTTCTCTCTCCTCCATCTCTTCTCTGTCCTCCATCTCTTCTCTCTCCCCCATCTCTTCTCTCTCCTCCATCTCTTCTCTCTCCTCTCTCCTCCATCTCTTCTCTCTCCCCTCTCCTCCATCTCTTCTCTCTCCCATCTCTTCTCTCTCCCATCTCTTCTCTCTCCTCCATCTCTTCTCTCTCCCATCTCTTCTCTCTCCCCTCTCCTCCATCTCTTCTCTCTCCCATCTCTTCTCTCTCCCATCTCTTCTCTCTCCTCCATGTCTTCTCTCTCCCATCTCTTCTCTCTCCTCCATCTCTTCTCTCTCCCATCTCTTCTCTCCTCCATCTCTTCTCTCTCCTCCATCTCTTCTCTCTCCTCCATCTCTTCTCTCTCCTCCATCTCTTCTCTCTCCTCCATCTCTTCTCTCTCCTCCATCTCTTCTCTCTCCTCCATCTCTTCTCTGTCCTCCATCTCTTCTCTCTCCCCTCTCCTCCATCTCTCCTCTCTCCTCCATCTCTTCTCTCTCCCCTCTCCTCCATCTCTTCTCTCTCCCATCTCTTCTCTCTCCCATCTCTTCTCTCTCCTCCATCTCTTCTCTCTCCTCTCTCCTCCATCTCTTATCTCTCCTCCATCTCTTCTCTCTCCTCTCTCCTCCATCTCTTCTCTCTCCCATCTCTTCTCTCTCCTCCATCTCTTCTCTCTCCTCCATCTCTTCTCTCTCCCATCTCTTCTCTCTCCTCCATCTCTTCTCTCTCCTCCATCTCTTCTCTCTCCTCTCTCCTCCATCTCTTCTCTCTCCTCTCTCCTCCATCTCTTCTCTCTCTCCTCTCTCCTCCATCTCTTCTCTCTCCCATCTCTTCTCTCTCCCATCTCTTCTCTCTCCTCCATCTCTTCTCTCTCCTCTCTCCTCCATCTCTTCTCTCTCCTCTCTCCTCCATCTCTTCTCTCTCCTCTCTCCTCCATCTCTTCTCTCTCCCCTCTCCTCCATCTCTTCTCTCTCCCCTCTCCTCCATCTCTTCTCTCTCCCATCTCTTCTCTCTCCCATCTCTTCTCTCTCCTCCATCTCTTCTCTCTCCTCTCTCCTCCATCTCTTCTCTCTCCTCCATCTCTTCTCTCTCCCATCTCTTCTCTCTCCCATCTCTTCTCTCTCCTCCATCTCTTCTCTCTCTTCTCTCCTCCATCTCTTCTCTCTCCTCCATCTCTTCTCTCTCCCCTCTCCTCCATCTCTTCTCTCTCCTCCATCTCTTCTCTCTCCCCCATCTCTTCTCTCTCCTCCATCTCTTCTCTCTCCTCCATCTCTTCTCTCTCCTCCATCTCTTCTCTCTCCTCCATCTCTTCTCTCTCCCCTCTCCTCCATCTCTTCTCTCTCCCATCTCTTCTCTCTCCCATCTCTTCTCTCTCCTCCATCTCTTCTCTCTCCCATCTCTTCTCTCTCCCCTCTCCTCCATCTCTTCTCTCTCCCATCTCTTCTCTCTCCTCCATCTCTTCTCTCTCCTCTCTCCTCCATCTCTTCTCTCTCCCATCTCCTCCATCTCTTCTCTCTCCTCTCTCCTCCATCTCTTCTCTCTCCTCTCTCCTCCATCTCTTCTCTCTCCCCTTTCCTCCATCTCTTCTCTCTCCCATCTCTTCTCTCTCCCATCTCTTCTCTCTCCTCCATCTCTTCTCTCTCCCATCTCTTCTCTCTCCCCTCTCCTCCATCTCTTCTCTCTCCCATCTCTTCTCTCTCCCATCTCTTCTCTCTCCTCCATCTCTTCTCTCTCCCATCTCTTCTCTCTCCTCCATCTCTTCTCTCTCCCATCTCTTCTCTCTCCCATCTCTTCTCTCTCCTCCATCTCTTCTTTCTCCCCTCTCCTCCATCTCTTCTCTCTCCCCTCTCCTCCATCTCTTCTTTCTCCCCTCTCCTCCATCTCTTCTCTCTCCCATCTCTTCTCTCTCCCATCTCTTCTCTCTCCTCCATCTCGTCTCTCTCCCCTCTCCTCCATCTCTTCTCTCTCTTCTCTCACCTCTCTCCTCCATCTCTTCTCTCTCCCCTCTCCTCCATCTCTTCTCTCTCCCATCTCTTCTCTCTCCTCCATCTCTTCTCTCTCCTCTCTCCTCCATCTCTTCTCTCTCCCATCTCCTCCATCTCTTCTCTCTCCTCTCTCCTCCATCTCTTCTCTCTCCCATCTCTTCTCTCTCCCATCTCTTCTCTCTCCCATCTCTTCTCTCTCCTCCATCTCTTCTCTCTCCTCCATCTCTTCTCTCTACAACCTATTTGTTCTTAGGGCTGTTACAGTGACCATATTACCGCCACACCGGCAGTCACGAGTCACGAAGGCAGTAAAATTCCATGCGACCGTTTAGTCACGGTAATTAGGCTTCTCCAAGCTCTGATGCTGCTAATGGTCATTGGTAGGCTACCGAACTTGATAACTGCCTGGTACTCAACACTCTGTTGTCCCTTTAATCACTCTGACATCAGTGCAAATGGAATAAAAAATCTAACCAAACACCCCTGAGCCCATTTTGCTCAACATTTCCATAGGCTAGGCCTACTATATTTGTGAACCTTCCTAATATTAAGCGCATTGCTTATATTTACAACAGCAGACTGGGATAAGGATTGATTGAATATGTCCTTAAACACACCAGCTAGCTGGTCTGCGCATGCTCTAAGGACGTGGCTAGGGATTAACCTGCGAGGTTTAACACGTTTAAAAGTTTTACTTACGTTGGCTGCGGTGAAGGAGAGTCTGTAGGTGTTGGTAGCGGGCCATGTCAGTGGCACTGTATTTTCCTCAAAACGAGCTAAGAAGTGTTTTAGTCTGTCTGGGAGCAAGACGTGGGTGTCCGCAACAGGGCTGGTTTTCTTTTTGTAATTCGTGATTGACTGTAGACCCTGCCACATACCTCTCGTGTCTGAGCCGTTGAATTGCGACTCTACTTTGTCTCTATACTGATGCTTAGCTTGTTTGATGGCCTTGCCGAGGGAATAGCTACACTGTTTGTATTCGGTTATGTTTCCGGTCACCTTGCCCTGATTTAAAGCAGCTGTTCGCGCTTTCAGTTTTTTGCGAATGCTGCCATCAATCCACGGTTTCTGGATGGGGAAGATTTTAATAGTCACCATGAGTACAACATCACCGATGCACTTGCTAATAAACTCGCTCACCGAATCAGCGTATACGTCAATGTTGTTGTCCGATGCTATGCGGAACATATCCCAGTCCACGTGATCGAAGCAATCTTGAAGTGTGGAATCAGCGTTGAACAGACCTGAGCACAGGCGTTTCCTGTTTTAGTTACTGTCGATAGGCTGGAAGCAACAAAATGGAGTCATGGTCAGATTTGCCAAAAGGAGGGAGGGCTTTGTATGCATCGCGGAAGTTAGAGTAGCAATGATCCAGAATTTTGCCAGCCCGGGTCGCACATTCAATATGATGATAAAATTTAGGGAGCCTTGTTTTCAGATTATCCTTGTTAAAATCCCCAGCTACAATAAATGCAGCCTCAGGATATGTGGTCCAATGAAGTTCTTTCAGGGCCGTTGAGGTGTCTGCTTGGGGGGGGGGATATACACGGCTGTGATTATAATCAAAGAGAATTGGCTTATAATGTGAAGAAATAGCCTAATAGTTTATCAACATGTTAAGCTGAACTTTCTGAACTGTTGTGTCAGCCACATTGCGTAAAAATCAGTTCTTCCAATATCTTCAATATGCAACTTGGCATTGAATAAAGACGGCGCAGTTTGCATCCCCAATGTGTCTGTCTTCCCTTGTACCCTGTGAGGAAGACCCGATCACGTGATGGAGAAAGACCCGACCACGTGATGGAGAACGACCCGATCACGTGATGGAGAAAGACCCGATCACGTGTTGGAGAGCGACCCGATCACGTGACGGAGAAAGACTCGATCACGTGATGGAGAAAGACCCGATCACGTGATGGAGAACGACCCGATCACGTGATGGAGAAAGACCCGATCACGTGTTGGAGAAAGACCCGACCACGTGTTGGAGAAAGACCCGACCACGTGTTGGAGAAAGACCCGATCACGTGTTGGAGAAAGACCCGATCACGTGATGGAGAGCCATGTGAGAGGTGCTTCCGAGCAGTGTTGCCAAACTCATTTTCAGGTCGTTTTGTTGCTAAATTAAGTTGTGATGTCATTGCGTGATGACGTCATTACGTAATAACGTAGAACTGCGTCATTACGTAGAATAGACAATAACGTTACTCAACTGGCCATGACTGGCCATGACTGGCCATCTCGGCAAAAAATATGATTTGACATTTTTTTGTTTATCACATGTTTTTATTTGTAATATAAACACAACACATTTCATATGATCAGATATTTTTATTTGTAATATAAACACAACACATTTCATATGATCAGATATTTTTATTTGTAATATAAACACAACACATTTCATATGATCAGATATTTTTATTTTTAAACACAACACATTTAATTATTGAACAATTACACATTACACATTATTGAACAATTACATTTGATTTATTTATTTACACATTATGTGTATTGGTAGTTAACATGCTACCTAACTGATCAACAAATATAGGCACAAGCTAATATCAAGGTATATATGTTATCTTATTGAACAAGCAACTTAACTCCGTATGTGCTGGGCATCTCTCTCCATCAGCTACTTTAATCATTTCAGTGGTGCCCTTATTGTGCTTTAGCATTTCCTTAACACTGAACAAGGCCATGTTTTACAAGGCTTCAAGGTTGTCTGGGAGCCTTGCATGCAGTGGCTTAAAGCAACAATGTAGTTGATGCACTGTCTCCGAATGACCTTAATGTCCTCTGCTGCAAGACTGAGTTGGAACACCGTGCTCTCTACAAGGTACTCAAGGTATGGTGATGGACTGAGATGGAACACCGTGCTCTCTACAAGGTACTCAAGGTATGGTGATGGACTGAGATGGAACACCGTGCTCTCTACAAGGTACTCAAGGTATGGTGATGGACTGAGATGGAACACCGTGCTCTCTACAAGGTACTCAAGGTATGGTGATGGACTGAGATGTCCATCAATGGCATCCTTCAGCACATCCATTTGTGCCATAGGGTTGACTACTCTGCTGCAAATTGATGTTGAGGTGTACCAGATTGTCCAAAAGCTTGACAGGATCTGTTTGCTATCCCTCAAATGACTTCACTGCAACTTGTAAGTCAGACAGGGTTTATTTCAAGACTGTCAGGTTGACATAGTTGGTCTTGTACATGTACATGGCATGGAGCACATCCACAATGTAGCAATGCTCACTGTCCTTGGTCAACTCAAAGTGGAGTTTCAGTTCTTCCCACTGGCTCAATAAATGAGTTACCGCAGACTCAATCGATAGCCAACGTGTGGCACACACTTTGGTGATCTGCAGGGGTGTCTGGCCACAATTAATGGTGGCATACACTGCTTTGTACACCTCACGCCGTTTTGGGGGTATCAAAAACCAGTTGTAGATAGACCCTGATTAAGACCCTGATTAAGTACTCAACACTCCTTGGGATGGGTTCCCTGATTAAGACCCTGATTAAGTACTCAACACTCCTTGGGATGGGTTCCCTGATTAAGACCCTGATTAAGTACTCAACACTCCTTGGGATGGGTTCCCTGATTAAGACCCTGATTAAGTACTCAACACTCCTTGGGATGGGTTCCCTGATTAAGACCCTGATTAAGTACTCAACACTCCTTGGGATGGGTTCCCTGATTAAGACCCTGATTAAGACCCTGATTAAGTACTCAACACTCCTATGGATGGTTTCTTTGGATGCTGCACTGACAGCCAGTTGTAAAGAATGGCACACACAGCGGATTAGTACCAAATTGGGCAATTCACAATCTTCCTTTAAAATCTTGTGCACCCCGTTGTACACCCCAGTCATCACGGACGCATTATCAGTGCCAATACCCTGAAGATTCTCTTTTTTTAAGGTTACACTTCTCAAGAAACTCAACTACCTCCTTTACTATTGATCTGGCATCGCCCCCCTCCAATTCAACCAGTCTGAGAAATGTGGACACAACAGTTCTTTTTTAGCACTGAAATACCGAATCACCACACCCAGGTATTTCTAGACACTAACATCAGTGGACTCATCCAAAAGGAGACTGAACTTCTCATCCCCCACATCTGATGTTACCCTTGTGGCAAAGAAGGGGGTCGAGTGATAAGTGGCAGATATGTGAGAGCAGAACTAATAAACGGGCTCTGCCCGATCACTAAAATGGCCACCCCGTCCGAACTACAGATCACAAAATGGCCGACCGCCAAAACTACAAGTCCCAGAAGCAAGGGGAACCCTCAGAAGGTGGAGCCGACCCACAGATAAAGGGTTAAGAAAAACCAGGAAGAGGAAGAGAGAGGGCTGGAAGGAGCTATGAACAATAGAGAAAGAGACTATAGAGATTGGCTGGAAGGAGCTATGAACAATAGAGAAAGAGACTATAGAGATTGGCTGGAAGGAGCTATGAACAATAGAGAAAGAGACTATAGAGATTGGCTGGATTTACCGTGTATGAGCTGGATTGTTTGGACTTACCTGTTGGCGTTTGGACCTGGACCTACCGAGAACCCGATTCGTGTACCGAACCCTGCTATCCTTGACCTCGCCTACGGCCTGGGTGGACCAGGATGGAGAAACAAACACACAGGTACTGTCCTGTTCAAAAGAACTCTCATTCTTGGGTGATTTGGTGACAGTTTACCACTTAGTTTGTGACAAACGCTCCTAACCTTGAAGAGGTTTGCCACACCCTTTTTGAGAAAATAAGGAGCCTGTACTCCCCTAATCATTTCTGTGCACTTGGTGCATTTGGTAGTTTGTTGCTGCCACAGAATCTGAAAAGGCAGCATTGTAGCCATACCTAAATGGTGGCTTCCTAGCAGGGAACAATGCTCTGCAGTGGCCGTTGCCATAGTAGCTTCTGCTCTTTTGCAGTTATCCACTTTCTTAACCAACTGTGGTAATGTAGACTGAGTTGTGGGGTTGTATGGTTTTGATTTATTTATATGCTTTGCTGTAGCATAATGTTTATTGATGTCATACATTTCTGCAAGCATATCTGATTGTCAGTGTGCACAGTATGCCCGTCAATCATCCCCAATTACTGGCTTCAGCCAGCCTTTAAATTCAGGTACAGACTCCCACTCTTTTCTGTACTTCTGGCTGTACAGTTTTGATTGAGATGTTGATTGATGTTGTAAGTTCTGTTCAAGATCAAAGATTTGTGACCAACTATATTCATTGGGTTTGTCTCGTCGAACCCATACTACTGCTGCTGGAGTCAGCCAACAATGATTTGCAATTTGCTGAAATTGCAGCTGGCAATGCTGCTGATGACTTCACTCGCAATGCACTTTTGCACCCAGGCACGTGTGTTGTGACTGAGTGTGTGACAGAGAAAATCGTCTTTGTCATTAAGAGAGGTAATGCGTGCATTTTAGCGTTTGAGTCACTTTTTAAAAGTTGCTAAATTTGTTGCTAGGTGCTGTTGAAAAAAAAAGTTGCCAGGGTAGTCTGAAAAGTTTTTAGCAACAAAATTGCTAAGTTGGCATCACTGCTTCCGAGCGCGCAGCACTCAGGGAGAAGGGCAAAAAAGAAGGGCATAAAAAGTTTATGGTGCATTACGGCCACACAAAGGGGATGCCACCAGGATATTCGAGGCATTATCAAGTGCTTGTCAAATTGTGAATGAGAGACTGATGTAGTGTTCTGCCTGCAGAAAATAACTAAACAGAGCTTACGCCTTTCAAGCAACTTTTTTCAAATCATCGTTAGTCTCATCATGCAGCCTTACAATATATTAACTTCTTATGGGCAGGTGGGACGGTAGCGGTATCACTTCTGTAGTGAATAAGAGTTCAAAGTTCATACCATTCGCAACCAACGCTTACGCTGATGTTGGCTTCGTTCTGTAGTTATTATCTGAACCATTCTGACATCTGACCGTTGTCCTCACGTCCACCGAACAGAAAGTGATATTGTCGTCAAGGCTTTATATAGGAAGGGAGAAAAGGGGTGTGTTTCATAGTTTACAACCTCTGTCTCTTCACGTGGGCGGGCCACTGAGTGAGCAGCAATATCTTATGAAAACATCTCACATTTTAGAAGCTATTATCACATTTCATCCCATCATGAAACATTTCATCCCATCACAAAAAATGTAATATTCAAACATTTATATTGAACAACAATTCCATGTGAATCCGATAACTCTGATGTGTAGACTTTCCACTGTAGAGTTTACGTCATCTTATCATTGATGAGAATGTCTCAGATGACAACCGAACTGACATCATATTCATTAAGTACCACCGCATATGTTCAGTTGGTCGGATTACCAGAATATAGTTCATTTCCCCCCCCACCTACTGATGTTCCCAGAATCTCTATGTTAACCAAGGTTAATTTTTTTTTTTAACATCAGTAGGGTAGAGAGAGGAAAAAGGGGGGAAGAGATATTTATGACTGTCATAAACCAACCCCCAGGCCAACGTCATGACAGTCCCCCCCCATGTTGGGTTCAATCTTGCGATTAACCTGCATGTTGCAAACCAACATAAAATGACAGTGCGAGGAGGAATATTCACTTGACTGGAGGCTGAAAGGGATGAGTTGAGATGGTTGAAGGAGGAGAATTAGTTAACCATTAATAACAGATAACATTTATGGTGGTGCAAAGTGTCACAAACCAAACCTGTTTTGAAGGAACACATTTCATACTCTACAGTTTCTAGATCCCTGTTTACAGTCAATATTAGCAGAGAATTCACAAGGAAATCTCAACTAGTCGGTCAAGAGGAAGGGTCAGCGGGTGGGCTTCTCACAGGTATGTATGTGATTAATCATTTGACAGTAACATGAACTATATGTAGTTGATTAAAGTGATTGTTACATGTACCACTAAAAATTAATGATTGGTATTTCATGTTATTTATTGTTTCTAATATGTTTCTACTACGTGTTTTGTAATTAGGAAATGTTTTAATGTTGTTGATCAAACTAACGTGTCATTGAAAGTGACCCGCATTCCACTGTCAAAACGGTGCTGGATAAAATGGTAAAGATTGTTACAAATTAAGATATACTGTGCATGTAGACAATTCAACTTGAATATATCTAAGGAACATTAATATGTTCTAGTAATTATTTATATATACACCTTTATTTAACTAGGCAAGTTAGTTAAGAACAAATGTGTGTTTATGTGTTTATGATTATATGGTCAGGTACTGTCTTCATACCATCAGTAATAGGAGTGTCTGTTATATATTTACAGACTGATGCTGTGCTGACTCATTCTTAGACCTTGTGATCTCTAGGGTGATCTAGATGAACTGTGTAATAGTGTACATTTGATCCAGGCGACTCTATATGTAGCAGGACATTGTCATGGTAATTGTGCACATTCAAGTTCACAAAAAGGCTTTTACAATTAACATCAACCCATAGCTTATATTTGGACTATGTGCACATGGGAATGTGTGAATCTCACTCCTCAGCCTAAATTGTCCCCACTCACACAGATGGAACGCCATCTTGCTGTTTAGTAAATGGGTGAGGTGTTAATGAATTACCAGGCGAGGTTAATGAATCACTATTCTCCATCAGATAAATATGTCCTAAAATGGCGGAGGGGTGTATACTTAATAAGCAATAAGGCCCGAGGGGGTGTGAAACTGTACATGGCCAATATACCACAGCCAAGGGCTGTTCTTATGCACGACGCAAACAGTTAGTTACATAGTTTAATGGATTTGATATGAGAGGACTGAAGATGGATCAATAACATTGTAGTTACTCCACAATACTAACCTAAATGACAGAGTGAAAAGAAGGAAGCATGTACAGAATAAAACTATTCCAAAACATGCATTCTGTTCGCAACAAGGCACTGAAGTAGAACTGCAAAACAGGTGGCAAAGAAATACACTTTTTTGTTCTGAATACAAAGCGTTAAGTTTGGGGCAAATCCAACCAAACACATCATTGAGTACCACTCTTCCTATTTTCAAGCATGGTTGTGGCTGCATCATGTTATGAGTATACTTATCATCGACAAGGACTAAGGAGCTTTTTCTAGGATAAGAGGAAACGGAATACAGCTAAGCACAGGCAAAATCCTAGAGGAAAACTGGTTCAGTCTGCTTTTCAACAGACACTGGGATATGAAATCACCTGTCAGCAGAACAATTAACCAAAACACATGGCCAAATCTACACTGGAGTTACTTACCAAGATGACATTGAATGTTCCTGAGTGGGCTAGTCACAGTTTTGACTTAAATTGGCTTGAAAATCTATGGCAAGACTTGAACATGGTTATCTATCACAGGAGGTTGGTGGCACCTTAATTAGGGAGAATGGGCTCGTGGTAATGACTGGAGCTATTCAGTGGAATGGTATCAAAGACATCAAGCAATGGTTTCCATGTGTTGGATGCCATTCCATTTGCAAAATTCCGGGCCGTTCACCTCTCCGCAGCCTCTTCTGCTGTCTAGCAATGATCAACTACCAATTTGACAGAGTTTAAACCATTTTGAAAAGAATAATGGGCCAATATTGTACAATTCAGGTGTGCAAAGGTCTGTCTTAGAGTCTAACCCCAAAATCCTCACAGCTGTAATCGCTGCCAAAGGCGTTGTAAACTGTCGAGAAAGGACCCATTACTGATCCAAAATGGTGGCCTAATCAGGCCTAGACTAGATTATTATCATTATTTCGACATTCTAAACGCAGGGATTTTTAGCGATTATTGAAATGGGATATTCACTGCAGTTGACTTTACTCACTAGAAAAATATAATAATGCATTATTGCATTCTGTTGTTATACCCTAGGTATGATCAGTTTCTTGTCCCATAAAAATATTAGTAGTATTAGGCCTAATATTTAGCTAAGGAATAATTGCATATGCTTCTAATTTCTAATCTCTGTCTTCACCGTTATCTTTGCACTATTACGCATCTGATTTTCCTCTGCCTCTCAGCTACAGCTATTCCTCCTAACTCATGGAGTCCCAGGAAAAGCTCTACTACAATAGCTTGTTGTACACTTAATATTTACTACTACTAGCGTATCGAGGAGAGAGTCCAGCTTGCTGAATGTAAAATAGGGGAGTTTGAAAGGAGAGTGAGAGAGGCGTGATGGTGTAATCAAAATATCATACACTGTATGTGTAGCCTGCTAATGTACCTTTCTGGACCTTGTTAACTGTCGAGAATAAACTCATAACTGATCCAAATGGTTGCAAAATCAGGCCTAGGTTGTAAGCTGTTATTTCTGCATGATCATCAAAACAGGATGTTTGAGCGGTAATACAAATTATCCTACATAACTGCAGTTTACAGCCCTAGACAATAATTGTGTACTCACTCGATAACAATAATGAATTCCTTATTGCACTGTGTTGTAGCTTAGGTAGAATAATTGTCTTGTTTAAAAACGTAGGCCTAATCAATAGTGTAGTTTTGTGTGTCCGGGACTGCAGAGCGCATCAGCCTGGGGGAATGCACAGTTCTGCTATGTCATAATCTCTTCACTTTTTTTCTGGCACTTTAACAGGTAAATATTTATAACCCCTACTATTTAGCTTAATATCCAGCTAATATTTAGCTTCAGACATTGGCTATACATCTATACCCTCTCTCTTCCAGCTGTTCCCGTGCGCAATAGGCTAGGCTACACAAGCCTCTAGACCTATTAGCATTTTGTGGAGAGATGCAGGCTTTCTCTTGCTAAATGCTTAATGTAAATTAGGCCAAAATGCCAAATGATCTACCGCACAGGACAGCCAGAGAGATGAGCACAGTGAAAAGAAGATCCAAAGGAAATGATTATCATTCGCAAAATGTAAATCACTTGCAAACCAATTGAGCAACGAGGCAATGACATAATGTAAAAGGTGCCCCGGCTAAACAGCCTTTGTTGTTGAATTGCTGAAATATGAGTTTAATGTGAGTGTTCATTGAAGTATTATTTGCAGTTGTCACTATCACAATGAACACACCTTGAAGACTTGGGTTACTGAACGATCTGTGTTAGCACCTAATTAATAGGCCTACAACGTGCAGTAGGATGCGTTGATCAGATGATTAACAGGTGTACTATAGAAAGATAAACGGCCCGCTGGTGTGGTGAGGTATAATCTAGCGTTATCCTTATAGTTATCGTCCTTGGTGTGGATGATGTATAATCTATCGTTATCACTATAGTTATCGTCCTTGGTGTGGATGATGTATAATCTATCGTTATCACTATAGTTATCGTCCTTGGTGTGGATGATGTATAATCTATCGTTATTACTATAGTTATCGTCCTTGGTGTGGATGATGTATAATCTAGCGTTATCCCTATAGTTATCGTCCTTGGTGTGGATGATGTATAATCTATCGTTATCCCTATAGTTATCGTCCTTGGTGTGGATGATGTATAATCTATCGTTATCACTATAGTTATCGTCCTTGGTGTGGATGATGTATAATCTATCGTTATCCCTATAGTTATCGTCCTTGGTGTGGATGATGTATAATCTATCGTTATCACTATAGTTATCGTCCTTGGTGTGGATGATGTATAATCTATCGTTATCACTATAGTTATCGTACTTGGTGTGGATGATGTATAATCTATCGTTATCACTATAGTTATCGTCCTTGGTGTGGATGATGTATAATCTATCGTTATCCCTATAGTTATCGTCCTTGGTGTGGATGATGTATAATCTATCGTTATCACTATAGTTATCGTCCTTGGTGTGGATGATGTATAATCTATCGTTATCACTATAGTTATCGTACTTGGTGTGGATGATGTATAATCTATCGTTATCACTATAGTTATCGTCCTTGGTGTGGATGATGTATAATCTATCATTATCTAAGAGTGTCTGGCCCAGTGCTCCAGTTGTGTTGAGAGATGTGGAGGGTCAACACCCTCAGTTGGTGCTCCCTATTTGATTACAGAAAACATGCCTTTGTCTGATCTTCCCTGTCTTTTCTTTTGCTCCACTTTTTGTTTTGCTTCCTGTCTTTGACGTTTGTGGGGTTTTATTTTGTTAACCTGTTCTTGGGCAAATTTAGTTGTCGCTCATGGTGGGCGTTTTTTTGTTGTTGTCCCAGTTGTTGATACTAATCTAATCAACTTCCAGGGGACACCCCCATGAGCCTCTTTCAGAACCCCTCCTAAAATCCCACCTGTTTCGTTTTGGTTAGTGACTCTTTGTTAGTTCCCCCTTCTAGTTGAGATCCATGTTTGGATTTCTTGCTGGGGAACTATAATTTTTTTTTTTTTTTTACAAGAAATTGATCAACTAAATCACATGATGATGGTGCACGTTTACAAGTAGGTAGGCTAGGCTATCCTTAAACAGACATTTACCCTGCCCCCATCCCCCAATGTACATTTACATGTATCATTGTTACGGTTGTAAATATGTATATTATTATTATTATTTGTATTATTGTTTCATTCACTTTTCTTTGACCTGCACTGTTGAAGCTTGTAGCTTAATACTTTCACTGCACCCTGCAATTACATCTGCGACCCTGCGCATGTGATTAACAAAGCTAATCTAATGGAGGCCAGTCCATGTTTTCATTATACTGATCACTGATGCACTAAGTACTCCATTCCATGTTTTCATTATACTGATCACTGATGCATTAAGTACTCCATTCCATGTTTTCATTATACTGATCACTGATGCACTAAGTACTACATTCCATGTTTTCATTATACTGATCACTGATGCACTAAGTACTACATTCCATGTTTTCATTATACTGATCACTGATGCACTAAGTACTCCATTCCATGTTTTCATTATACTGATCACTGATGCACTAAGTACTCCATTCCATGTTTTCATTATACTGATCACTGATGCACTAAGTACTCCATTCCATGTTTTCATTATACTGATAACTGATGCACTAAGTACTACATTCCATGTTTTCATTATACTGATCACTGATGCACTAAGTACTCCATTCCATGTTTTCATTATACTGATAACTGATGCACTAAGTACTCCATTCCATGTTTTCATTATACTGATGCACTCAATGTTCCATTCCATGTTTTATTTGTGCACTAGTTGAACTAAAGAGCTAGAGAACAGCAATGTATATATGTTACCCCACAATGGTTTCTGTCAATTTCAACAAAAGATATAAGAAACACTGACCTACATTCACCATAAGATAATAGAACATGACGAGGGAGAAAACAGTGTATTGTAGTTTTTACCAATGCATTTGTCACTAAGTGGTTTGGACTACAAAACACCAGCATAATGTTATGCAGGTGAATGAGGACCCAAAAGCGACTTGGCGAAAACAGAGTTTTTATTCCAGTAAAGGAAATATGCAATACTCCTAGACAAATCGGAGCGGTAAACAAAGCATAAAAAACAATTCCACTCGTAATGACGAGGACAGACTGGAGACTCGACCATAAACTGTAGGTTGCCTCGGGAAGGCACTGACCGTAGCAGACTCAGACACCTGCTCACCACGCAGCATCTGAGGGAAACACGACACGACAGGGCGAGACAAAGACACAGTACGGTGAACAATATACAAGGATCCGACAGGACAGAAACGGAAGACAAGGGGAGAAATAGGGACTCTAATCAGGGGAAAAGATAGGGAACAGGTGTGGAAAGACTAAATGATTGATTAGGGGAATAGGAACAGCTGGGAGCAGGAACGGAACGATAGAGAGAAGAGAGAGAGGGAGGGAGAGAGAAAAAGGGAACGAACCTAAAAAGACCAGCAGGGGGAAAACGAACAGAAGGGAAAGCAAAATTGACAGTACCCCCCACTCACCGAGCGCCTCCTGGCGCACTCGAGGAGGAATCCTGGCGGCAACGGAGGAAATCATCAATCAGCGAACGGTCCA